>NC_134353.1:195826312-196121312 GCF_048569485.1 Anomaloglossus baeobatrachus
CGGGGGCACTCTGTCCTGAGGCGCGGGGGCACTCTGTCCTGAGGCGCGGGGGCACTCTGTCCTGAGGCGCGGGGGCACTCTGTCCTGAGGCGCGGGGGCACTCTGTCCTGAGGCGCGGGGGCACTTATTCCTGAGGCGCGGGGAAACTCTGTCCTGAGGCGCGGGGGAACTCTGTCCTGAGGCGCGGGGGACCTCTGTCCTGAGGAGCGGGGGAACTCTGTCCTGAGGCGCGGGGGAACTCTGTCCAGACGGGCGGGGGAACTCTGTCCAGACGGGCGGGGGAACTCTGTCCAGACGGGCGGGGGCACTCTGTCCAGACGGGCGGGGGGCACTCTGTCCAAACGGGCGGGGGCACTCTGTCCAGACGGGCGGGGGCACTCTGTCCTGACGGGCGGGGGCAGGGTGTCCTGACGAGCGGGGGACGGTGTCCTGACGAGCGGGGGCAGGGTGTCCTGACAAGCGGGGGCAGGGTGTCCTGACGCGCGGGGGCAGGGTGTCCTGACGCGCGGGGGCAGGGTGTCCTGACGCGCGGGGGCACTCTGTCCTGACGCGCGGGGGCACTCTGTCCTGACGCGCGGGGGCACTCTGTCCTGACGCGCGGGGGCACTCTGTCCTGACGCGCGGGGGCACTCTGTCCTTATGCGCGGGGGCACTCTGTCCTGAGGCGCGGGGGCACTCTGTCCTTAGGCGCGGGGGCACTCTGTCCTGAGGCGCGGGGGCACTCTGTCCTGAGTCGCGGTGCACTCTGTCCTGAGGCGCGGGGGCACTCTGTCCTGAGGCGCGGGGGCACTCTGTCCTGAGGCGCGGGGGCACTCTGTCCTGAGGCGCGGGGGCATCCTGTCCTGAGGAGCGGGGGCACTCTGTCCTGAGGAGCGGGGGCACTCTGTCCTGAGGAGCGGGGGCACTCTGTCCTGAAGCGCGGGGGCAGGGCGTCCTGAGGCGCGGGGGAAGGGCGTCCTGAGGCGCGGGGGCAGGGCGTCCTGAGGCGCGGGGGCAGGGCGTCCTGAGGCGCGGGGGCAGGGCGTCCTGACGCGCGGGGGCACTCTGTCCTGACGCGCGGGGGCACTCTGTCCTGACGCGCGGGGGCACTCTGTCCTGACGCGCGGGGGCACTCTGTCCTGACGAGCGGGGGCACTCTGTCCTGACGAGCGGGGGCACTCTGTCCTGACGAGCGGGGGCACTCTGTCCTGACGAGCGGAGTGCTGACGAGCGGGGGCACTCTGTCCTGATGAGCGGGGGCACTCTGTCCTGACGCGCGGGGGCACTCTGTTCTGACGCGCGGGGGCACTCTGTCCTGACGCGCGGGGGCACTCTGTCCTGACGCGCGGGGGCACTCTGTCCTGACGCGCGGGGGCACTGTATCATGAGGCTACGGGGCAGGGTGTCCTGAGGCGCAGGGTATACTGAGGCGCGGGGCAGGGTGTCCAGACGAGCGGGGGCAGGGTGTCCTGTCAAGCGGGGGCACTCTGTCCTGAGGCGCGGGGGCAGGGTGTCCTGAGGCGCGGGGTCAGGGTGTCCTGAGGCGCGGGGGCTGGGTGTCCTGAGGCGCGGGGGCAGGGTGTCCTGAGGCGCGGGGGCAGGGTGTCCTGAGGCGCGGGGGCAGGGTGTCCTGAGGCGCGGGGGCAGGGTGTCCTGAGGCGCGGGGGCAGGGTGCCCTGAGGCGCGGGGGCACTCTGTCCTGAGGCGCGGGGGCACTCTGTCCTGAGGCGCGGGGGCACTCTGTCCTGAGGCGCGGGGGCACTTTGTCCTGAGGCGCGGGGGCACTCTGTCCTGAGGCGCGGGGGCACTTATTCCTGAGGCGCGGGGGAACTCTGTCTTGAGGCGCGGGGGGAACTCTGTCCTGAGGCGCGGGGGAACTCTGTCCTGAGGCGCGGGGGAACTCTGTCCTGAGGCTTGGGGGAACTCTGTCCAGACGGGCGGGGGAACTCTGTCCAGACGGGCGGGGGATCTCTGTCCAGACGGGCGGGGGCACTCTGTCCAGACGGGCGGGGGCACTCTGTCCAGACGGGCGGGGGCTGGGTGTCCTGACGAGCGGGGGCAGGGTGTCCTGACGAGCGGGGGCAGGGTGTCTTGACGAGCGGGGGGCAGGGTGTCCTGACGCGCGGGGGCACTCTGTCCTGACGCGCGGGGGCACTCTGTCCTGACGCGCGGGGGCACTATGTCCTGACGCGCGAGGGCACTATGTGCTGACGCGCGGGGGCACTGTATCATGAGGCTACGGGGCAGGGTGTCCTGAGGCGCAGGATGTCCTGACGAGCGGGGGCAGGGTGTCCTGTCAAGCAGGGGCACTCTGTCCTGAGGCGCGGGGTCAGGGTGTCCAGAGGCGCGGGGCCACTCTGTCCTGAGGCGCGGGGCCACTCTGTCCTGAGGCGCGGGGGCACTCTGTCCTGAGGCGCGGGGGCACTCTGTCCTGACGCGCGGGGGCACTCTGTCCTGACGCGCGGGGGCACTCTGTCCAGACGGGCGGGGGAACTCTGTCCAGACGGGCGGGGGAACTCTGTCCAGATGGGCGGGGGAACTCTGTCCAGACGGGCGGGGGAACTCTGTCCAGACGGGCGGGGAACTCTGTCCAGACGGGCGGGGAACTCTGTCCAGACGGGCGGGGGAACTCTGTCCAGACGGGCGGGGGCACTCTGTCCAGACGGGCGGGGGCACTCTGTCCTGACGGGCGGGGGCACTCTGTCCTGATGGGCGGGGGCAATCTGTCCTGACGGGGGCAGGGTGTCCTGACGAGCGGGGGCAGGGTGTCCTGACGAGCGAGGGCAGGGTGTCCTGACGAGCGGGGGCAGGGTGTCCTGACGAGCGGGGGCAGGGTGTCCTGACGAGCGGGGGCAGGGTGTCCTGACGAGCGGGGGCAGGTTGTCCTGACGAGCGGGGGCAGGGTGTCCTGACGAGCGGGGGCAGGGTGTCTGACGAGCGGGGGCAGGGTGTCCTGACGAGCGGGGGCACTCTGTCCTGACGCGCGGGGTCACTCTGTCCTGACGCGCGGGGGCACTGTATCATGAGGCTACGGGGCAGGGTGTCCTGAGGCGCAGGATGTCCTGACGAGCGGGGGCAGGGTGTCCTGTCAAGCAGGGGCACTCTGTACTGAGGCGCGGGGTCAGGGTGTCCTGAGGCGCGGGGCCACTCTGTCCTGAGGCGCGGGGCCACTCTGTCCTGACGCGCGGGGGGCACTCTGTCCTGACGCGCGGGGGCACTCTGTCCTGACGCGCGGGGGGCACTCTGTCCAGACGCGCGGGGGCACTCTGTCCAGACGCGCGGGGGCACTCTGTCCAGACGCGCGGGGGCACTCTGTCCAGACGCGCGGGGGCACTCTGTCCAGACGCGCGGGGCACTCTGTCCAGACGGGCGGGGGAACTCTGTCCAGACGGGCGGGGGGAACTCTGTCCAGACGGGCGGGGGAACTCTGTCCAGACGGGCGGGGAACTCTGTCCAGACGGGCGGGGGAACTCTGTCCAGACGGGCGGGGGAACTCTGTCCAGACGGGCGGGGGAACTCTGTCCAGACGGGCGGGGGCACTCTGTCCAGACGGGCGGGGGCACTCTGTCCTGATGGGCGGGGGAACTCTGTCCTGATGGGCGGGGGGCAGGGTGTCCTGACGAGCGGGGGCACTCTGTCCTGACGAGCGGGGGCACTCTGTCCTGATGGGCGGGGGAACTCTGTCCTGATGGGCGGGGGCACTCTGTCCTGACGGGCGGGGGCAGGGTGTCCTGACGAGCGGGGGCACTCTGTCCTGACGAGCGGGGGCACTCTGTCCTGACGAGCGGGGGCACTCTGTCCTGACGAGCGGGGGCACTCTGTCCTGACGAGCGGGGGCACTCTGTCCTGACGAGCGGGGGCACTCTGTCCTGACGCGCGGGGGCACTCTGTCCTGACGCGCGGGGGCACTCTGTCCTAAAGCGCGGGGGCACTCTGTCCTGACACGCAGGGTATACTGAGGCGCGGGGGGCAGGGTGTCCTGACGAGCGGGGGCAGGGTGTCCTGTCAAGCGGGGGCACTCTGTCCTGTTGCGCAGGGTATACTGAGGCGCGGGGGCAGGGCGTCCTGACGAGCGGGGGCAGGGCGTCCTGACGAGCGGGGGCAGGGCGTCCTGAGGCGCGGGGGCAGGGCGTCCTGAGGCGCGGGGGCAGGGCGTCCTGACGAGCGGGGGCAGGGCGTCCTGACGAGCGAGGGCACTCTGTCCTGAGGCGCGGGGGCAGGGTGTCCTGACGAGCGGGGGCAGGGTGTCCTGACGCGCGGGGGCAGGGTGTCCTGACGCGCGGGGGCAGGGTTTCCTGACGCGCGGGGGCAGGGTGTCCTGACGCGCGGGGGCAGGGTGTCCTGACGCGCGGGGGCACTCTGTCCTGAGGCGCGGGGGCACTCTGTCCTGAGGCGCGGGGGCACTCTGTCCTGAGGCGCGGGGGCACTCTGTCCTGAGGCGCGGGGGCACTCTGTCCTGACGGGCGGGGGCACTCTGTCCTGACGGGCGGGGGCACTCTGTCCTGACGAGCGGGGGCACTCTGTCCTGACGAGCGGGGGCACTGTGTCCTGACGAGCGGGGGCACTCTGTCCTGACGAGCGGGGGCACTCTGTCCTGACGAGCGGGGGCACTGTATCATGAGGCGACAGTCCAGGGTGTCCTGAGGCGCAGGGTATCCTGAGGCGCGGGGGCAGGGTGTCCTGACGAGCGGGGGCAGGGTGTCCTGTCCAGCGGGGGCACTCTGTCCTGAGGAGCGGGGGCAGGGTGTCCTGAGGAGCGGGGGCAGGGTGTCCTGAGGCGCGGGGTCACGGTGTCCTGAGGCGCGGGGTCACGGTGTCCTGAGGCGCGGGGTCACGGTGTCCTGAGGCGCGGGGGGACTCTGTCCTGAGGCGCGGGGGGACTCTGTCCTGAGGCGCGGGGGCACTCTGTCCTGACGAGCGGGGGCACTCTGTCCTGACGAGCGGGGGCACTCTGTCCTGACGAGCGGGGGCACTCTGTCCTGACGAGCGGGGGCACTCTGTCCTGACGAGCGGGGGCACTCTGTCCTGACGAGCGGGGGCACTCTGTCCTGACGCGCGGGGGCACTCTGTCCTGACGCGCGGGGGCACTCTGTCCTGACGCGCGGGGGCACTGTATCATGAGGCGACAGTCCAGGGTGTCCTGAGGCGCAGGGTATCCTGAGGCGCGGGGGCAGGGTGTCCTGACGAGCGGGGGCCGGGTGTCCTGTCAAGCGGGGGCACTCTGTCCTGAGGAGCGGGGGCAGGGTGTCCTGAGGAGCGGGGGCAGGGTGTCCTGAGGCGCGGGGTCACGGTGTCCTGAGGCGCGGGGGGACTCTGTCCTGAGGCGCGGGGGGACTTTGTCCGTAGGCGCGGGGGGACTCTGTCCTGAGGCGCGGGGGGACTCTGTCCTGAGGCGTGGGGGCAGGGTGTCCTGAGGCGCGGGGGCAGGGTGTCCTGAGGCGCGGGGGGACTCTGTTTGAGGCGCGGGGGCAGGGTGTCCTGACGAGCGGGGGCAGGGTGCCCTGACGAGCAAGGGCAGAGTGCCCTGACGAGCGGGGGCAGGGTGCCCTGACGAGCCGGGGCAGGGTGCCCTGACGAGCGGGGGCAGGGTGCCCTGACGAGCGGGGGCACTCTGTCCTGAGGAGCGGGGGCACTCTGTCCTGAGGAGCGGGGGCACTCTGTCCTGAGGAGCGGGGGGCTCTCTGTCCTGAGGCGCGGGGGAAGGGTGTCCTGAGGCGCGGGGGCAGGGTGTCCTGAGGCGCGGGGGGGACTCTGTCCTGAGGCGCGGGGGGACTCTGTCCTGAGGCGCGGGGGGACTCTGTCCTGAGGCGCGGGGGGACTCTGTCCTGAGGCGCGGGGGCACTCTGTCCTGAGGCGCGGGGGCACTCTGTCCTGAGGGAGCGGGGGCAGGGTGCCCTGACGAGCGGGGGCAGGGTGCCCTGACGAGCGGGGGCAGGGTGCCCTGACGCGCGGGGGCACTCTGTCCTAAGGAGCGGGGGCACTCTGTCCTGAGGAGCGGGGGCACTCTGTCCTGAGGAGCGGGGGCAGGGCGTCCTGAGGCGCGGGGGTAGGGCGTCCTGAGGCGCGGGGGCAGGGCGTCCTGAGGCGCGGGGGCAGGGCGTCCTGAGGCGCGGGGGCAGGGCGTCCTGAGGCGCGGGGGCAGGGCGTCCTGAGGCGCGGGGGCAGGGCGTCCTGAGGGGCGGAGGCAGGGCGTCCTGACGAGCGGGGGCAGGGCGTCCTGACGAGCGGGGGCAGGGTGTCCTGACGAGCGGGGGCAGGGTGTCCTGACGAGCGGGGGCAGGGTGTCCTGACGAGCGGGGGCAGGGTGTCCTGACGCGCAGGGTCAGGGTGTCCTGACGCGCAAGGTCAGGGTGTCCTGACGCGCGGGGGCAGGGTGTCCTGACGCGCGGGGGCACATTGTCCTGACGCGCGGGGGCACTCTGTCCTGACGCGCGGGGGCACTCTGTCCTGACGCGCGGGGGCACTGTATCATGATGCGTAGGGTATACTGAGGCGCGGGGGCAGGGTGTCCTGACGAGCGGGGGCAGGGTGTCCTGTCAAGCGGGGGCACTCTGTCCTAAGGCGCGGGGGCAGGGTGTCCTGAGGCGCGGGGTCAGGGTGTCCTGAGGCGCGGGGTCAGGGTGTCCTAAAGGCGTGGGGGCTGGGTGTCCTGAGGCGCGGGGGCACTCTGTCCTGAGGCGCGGGGGGCACTCTTTCCTGAGGCGCGGGGGCACTCTGTCCTGAGGCGCGGGGGCACTCTGTCCTGAGGCGCGGGGGCACTCTGTCCTGAGGCGCGGGGGCACTCTGTCCTGAGGCGCGGGGGCACTCTGTCCTGACGCGCGGGGGCACTCTGTCCTGACGCGCGGGGGCACTCTGTCCTGACGCGCGGGGGCACTCTGTCCTGTCGCGCGGGGGCACTGTATCATGAGGCGACAGTCCAGGGTGTCCTGAGGCACAGGGTATCCTGAGGCGCGGGGGCAGGGTGTCCTGACGAGCGGGGGCAGGGTGTCCTGTCAAGCGGGGGCACTCTGTCCTGAGGAGCGGGGGCAGGGTGTCCTGAGGAGCGGGGGCAGGGTGTCCTGAGAAGCGGGGGCAGGGTGTCCTAAGGCGCGGGGGCAGGGTGCCCTGACGAGCGGGGGCAGGGTGCCCTGACGAGCGGGGGCAGGGTGCCCTGACGAGCGGGGGCACTCTGTCCTGAGGAGCGGGGGCACTCTGTCCTGAGGAGCGGGGGCACTCTGTCCTGAGGAGCGGGGGCACTCTGTCCTGAGGAGCGGGTGGCTCTCTGTCCTGAGGAGCGGGGGGCTCTCTGTCCTGAGGCGCGGGGGAAGGGTGTCCTGAGGCGCGGGGGAAGGGTGTCCTGAGGCGCGGGGGCACTCTGTCCTGAGGCGCGGGGGCACTCTGTCCTGAGGCGCGGGGGCACTCTGTCCTGAGGCGCGGGGGCACTCTGTCCTGAGGCGCGGGGGCACTCTGTCCTGAGGCACAGGGAGTCCTGAGGCGCAGGGGCAGGGAGTCCTGAGGCGCGGGGGCAGGGAGTCCTGAGGCGCAGGGGCAGGGAGTCCTGAGGCGCAGGGGCAGGGAGTCCTGAGGCGCGGGGGCAGGGAGTCCTGAGGCGCAGGGGCAGGGAGTCCTGAGGCGCAGGGGCAGGGAGTCCTGAGGCGCGGGGGCACCCTGTCCTGAGGCTTGGTGGCAGGGTGTCCTGATGCGCGGGGGCAGGGTGTCAAGAGGTATGGAGGCACTCTGTCCTGAGGCACGGGGGCAGGGTGTCCTGAGGAACGGGGGTACTCTGTCCTAAGGCACGGGGGCAGGGTGTCCTGAGGCACGGAGGCATTCTGTCCTGAGGCACAGGGGCAGGGAGTCCTGAGGTTAAAAAATGGAGTCCTGAGGTTCGGGTGCACTCTGTGCTGAGTCGGCCCCAGGCGCACTCTGTCCTGAGGCGCGGGGGCAGGGTGTCCTGAGGTGCAGGGTGTCCTGAGGTGCAGGGGCAGGGAGTCCTGAGGCGCGAAAACAGGGAGTCCTGAGGTGCGGGGGCACTCTGTGCTGAGGCGCCTCCGGGCACACTCTGTCCTGAGGCGCCGGGGCAGGATGTCCTGAGACGCGGGGGCAGGGTGTCCTGATGCACGGGGGCAAAGAGTCCTGAGGCTCAAAAACAGGGAGTCCTGAGGCGTGGAGGCACTCTGTCCTGAGGCGCGGCGCCACTCTGTCCTGGGGTGCAGGGGCACTCTTTGCTGAGGCGCCCCCGGGCGCACTCTGTCCCGAGGCCCGGGCGCACTCTGTCCCGAGGCCCGGGCGCACTCTGTCCCGAGGCCCGGGCGCACTCTGTCCCGAGGCCCGGGCGCACTCTGTTCCGAGGCCCGGGCGCACTCTGTCCCGAGGCCCGGGCGCACTCTGTCCCGAGGCCCGGGCGCACTCTGTCCCGAGGCGGGGGGGGGCACTCTGTCCCGAGGCGGGGGGGGGCACTCTGTCCCGAGGCAGGGGGGGGGGCACTCTGTCCCGAGGCGGGGGGGGCACTCTGTCCCGAGGCAGGGGGGGGGCACTCTGTCCCGAGGCCCGGTTGCACTCTGTCCCGAGGCAAGGGGGGGGGCACTCTGTCCCGAGGCAGGGGGGGGGGCACCCTGTCCCGAGGCAGGGGGGGGCACTCTGTCCCGAGGCAGGGGGGGGCACTCTGTCCCGAGGCAGGGGGGGGCACTCTGTCCTGAGGCAGGGGGGGGGCACTCTGTCCTGAGGCAGGGGGGGGGAACTCTGTCCCGAGGCAGGGGGGGGGCACTCTGTCCCGAGGCGGGGGGGGCACTCTGTCCCGAGGCAGGGGGGGGGCACTCTGTCCCGAGGCAGGGGGGGGCACTCTGTCCTGGGCAGGGGGGGGCGCTCTGTCACAAAGGCGCGGTGGCAGGGTGTCCTGGGGCGCGGAGGCAGGGTATCCTGAGGCGCGGAGGCAGGGTGTCCTGAGGCGCGGGGGCAGGGTGTCCTGAGGCGCGGGGGCAGGGTGTCCTGAGGCGCGGGGGCAGGGTGTCCTGAGGCGCGGGGGCAAGGTGTCCTGAGGCGCGGGAGCTCTCTGTTCTGAGGCACAGGGGCACTCTGGAGGCAGGGTGTCCTGAGGCGCGGAGGCAGGGTGTCCTGAGGCGCAAAAACAGGGAGTCCTGAGATGCGGGGGCACTGTGTGCTGAGGCGCCCCCAGGCGCACTTTGGCACTCTGTCCTGAAGAGTGGGGGCATTCTGTCCTGATGCGCGAAAACAGGGAGTCCTGAGATGCAGGGGCACTCTGTACCTAGGCGCCCCCGGGCGCACTATGTCCTGAGGCGTGGGGGCACCCTGTCCCGAGGCGCGGGGGCAGGGTGTCCAGAGATATGGAGGCACTAGGTCCCGAGGCGCGGGGGCAGGGTGTCCAGAGGTATGGAGGCACTCGGTCCCGAGGCGCGGGGGCACTTGGTCCCGAGGCGCCGGGGCAGGGTGTCCCGAGGCGCGGGGGCAGGGTGTCCCGAGGCGCCCCCAGGGGCACTCTGTCCTGAGGGACGGGGGCAGAGAGTCCTGAGGCGCGGTGGCAGAGAGTCCTGAGGCACTGGGGCAGCGAGTCCTGAGGCACTGGGGCAGCGAGTCCTGAGGCACTGGGGCAGCGAGTCCTGAGGCACTGGGGCAGCGAGTCCTGAGTCGCAAAAACAGGGAGTCCTGAGGCGCGGGGGCACTCTGTGCTCAGGCGTCCCCGGGGGCGCCTGAGCACAGAGTGCCCCCGTGCCTCAGGACTCGCTGCCCCCGCCCCTCAGGACTCGCTGTCCCCGCCCCTCAGGACTCGCTGCCCCCGCCCCTCAGGACAGAGTGCCCCTGGGGGCGCCTCGGGACCGAATGCCTCCATATTCTGGGCTCAGGCGCCCCCGGGGGCACTCTGGGCTCAGGCGCCCCCCGGGGGCACTCTGGGCTCAGGCGCCCCCCGGGGGCACTCTGGGCTCAGGCGCCCCCCGGGGGCACTCTGGGCTCAGGCGCCCCCCGGGGGCACTCTGGGCTCAGGCGCCCCCCGGGGGCACTCTGGGCTCAGGCGCCCCCCGGGGGCACTCTGGGCTCAGGCGCCCCCCGGGGGCACTCTGGGCTCAGGCGCCCCCCGGGGGCACTCTGGGCTCAGGCGCCCCCCGGGGGCACTCTGGGCTCAGGCGCCCCCGGGGGCACTCTGGGCTCAGGCGCCCCCGGGGTCACTCTGGGCTCAGGCGCCCGCGGGGGCACTCTGTCCTGAAGCGCGGGGGCACTCTGTCCTGAAGCGCGGGGGCACTCTGTCCTGAAGCGCGGGGGCACTCTGTCCTGAAGCGCGGGGGCACTCTGTCCTGAAGCGCGGGGGCACTCTGTCCTGAAGCGCGGGGGCACTCTGTCCTGAAGCGCGAAAACAGGGAGTCCTGAGGTGCGGGGGCACTATGCTGAGGCGCCCCCGGAAGCACTCTGTCCTGAGGCGCGGGGTAAGGGTGTCCTGAAGCGCAGGGCTAGGGTGTCCTGACGAGCGGGGGCAGGGTGTCCTGACGCGCGGGGGCACTCTGTCCTGACGCGCGGGGGCACTCTGTCCTGACGCGCGGGGGCACTCTGTCCTGACGCGCGGGGGCACTCTGTCCTGACGCGCGGGGGCACTCTGTCCTGACGCGCGGGGGCACTGTATCATGAGGTGCAGGGTATACTGAGGCGCGGGGGCAGGGTGTCCTGACGAGCGGGGGCAGGGTGTCCTAACAAGCGGGGGCACTCTGTCCTGAGGCGCGGGGGCAGGGTGTCCTGAGGCGCGGGGGCAGGGTGTCCTGAGGCGCGAGGTCAGGGTGTCCTGAGGCGCGGGGGCTGGGTGTCCTGAGGCGCGGGGGCACTCTGTCCTGAGGCGCGGGGGCACTCTGTCCTGAGGCGCGGGGGCACTCTGTCCTGAGGCGCGGGGGCACTCTGTCCTGACGCGCGGGGGGCACTCTGTCCTGACGCGCGGGGGCACTCTGTCCTGACGCGCGGGGGCACTGTATCATGAGGCGACAGTCCAGGGTGTCCTGAGGCACAGGGTATCCTGAGGAGCGGGGGCAGGGTGTCCTGTCAAGCGGGGGCACTCTGTCCTGAGGAGCGGGGGCAGGGTGTCCTGAGGAGCGGGGGCAGGGTGTCCTGAGGCGCGGTGGCACGGTGTCCTGAGGCAAGGGGGCAGGGTGTCCTGAGGCGCGGTGGGACTCTGTCCTGAGGCGTGGGGTCAGGGTGTCCTGACGAGCGGGGGCAGGGTGCCCTGACGAGCGGGGGCAGGGTGCCCTGACGAGCGGGGGCAGGGTGCCCTGACGAGCGGGGGCACTCTGTCCTGAGGAGCGGGGGCACTCTGTCCTGAGGAGCGGGGGCACTCTGTCCTGAGGAGCGGGGGCACTCTGTCCTGAGGAGCGGGGGCAGGGTGTCCTGAGGCGCGGGGGCAGGGTGTCCTGAGGCGCGGGGGCAGGGTGTCCTGAGGCGCGGGGGGCAGGGTGTCCTGAGGCGCGGGGGCACTCTGTCCTGAGGCGCGGGGGGCACTCTGTCCTGAGGCGCGGGGGGCACTCTGTCCTGAGGCGCGGGGGCACTCTGTCCTGAGGCGCGGGGGCACTCTGTCCTGAGGCACAATGAGTCCTGAGGTGCAGGGGCAGGGAGTCCTGAGGCGCGGGGGCAGGGAGTCCTGAGGCGCGGGGGCAGGGAGTCCTGAGGCGCGGGGGCAGGGAGTCCTGAGGCGCGGGGGCACCCTGTCCTGAGGCTTGATGGCAGGGTGTCCTGAGGCGCGGGGGCACTCTGTCCTGAGGCGCGGGGGCACTCTGTCCTGAGGCGCGGGGGGCACTCTGTCCTGAGGCGCGGGGGCACTCTGTCCTGAGGCGCGGGGGCACTCTGTCCTGAGGCGCGGGGGCACTCTGTCCTGAGGCACAGGGAGTCCTGAGGTGCAGGGGCAGGGAGTCCTGAGGCGCGGGGGCAGGGAGTCCTGAGGCGCGGGGGCAGGGAGTCCTGAGGCGCGGGGGCACCCTGTCCTGAGGCTTGATGGCAGGGTGTCCTGATGCGCGGGGGCAAGGTGTCAAGAGGTATGGAGGCACTCTGTCCTGAGGCGCAGAGGAAGGGTGTCCTGAGGCGCGGAGGCAGGGTGTCCTGAGGCACGGGGGCAGGGTGTCCTGAGGAACGGGGGTACTCTGTCCTAAGGCACGGGGGCAGGGTGTCCTGAGGCACGGAGGCATTCTGTCCTGAGGCACAGGGGCAGGGAGTCCTGAGGTTAAAAAATGGAGTCCTGAGGTTCGGGTGCACTCTGTGCTGAGTCGGCCTCAGGCGCACTCTGTCCTGAGGCGCGGGGGCAGGGTGCCCTGAGGTGCAGGGTGTCCTGAGGTGCAGGGGCAGGGAGTCCTGAGGCGCGAAAACAGGGAGTCCTGAGGTGCGGGGGCACTCTGTGCTGAGGCGCCTCCGGGCACACTCTGTCCTGAGGCGCCGGGGCAGGATGTCCTGAGGCGCGGGGGCAGGGTGTCCTGATGCACGGGGGCAAAGAGTCCTGAGGCTCAAAAACAGGGAGTCCTGAGGCGTGGAGGCACTCTGTCCTGAGGCGCGGCGCCACTCTGTCCTGGGGTGCAGGGGCACTCTTTGCTGAGGCGCCCCCGGGCGCACTCTGTCCCGAGGCCCGGGCGCACTCTGTCCCGAGGCCCGGGCGCACTCTGTCCCGAGGCCCGGGCGCACTCTGTCCCGAGGCCCGGGCGCACTCTGTCCCGAGGCCCGGGCGCACTCTGTCCCGAGGCCCGGGCGCACTCTGTCCCGAGGCCCGGGCGCACTCTGTCCCGAGGCCCGGGCGCACTCTGTCCCGAGGCGGGGGGGGGGGGACTCTGTCCCGAGGCGGGGGGGGGGGCACTCTGTCCCGAGGCGGGGGGGGGGGCACTCTGTCCCGAGGCGGGGGGGGGGGCACTCTGTCCCGAGGCGGGGGGGGCACTCTGTCCCGAGGCGGGGAGGGGGCACTCTGTCCCGAGGCAGGGGGGGGGGCACTCTGTCCCGAGGCAGGGGGGGGGCACTCTGTCCCGAGGCAGGGGGGGGGGGACTCTGTCCCGAGGCAGGGGGGGGGGGGCACTCTGTCCCGAGGCAGGGGGGGGGGGAACTCTGTCCCGAGGCAGGGGGGGGGGGCACTCTGTCCCGAGGCAGGGGGGGGGGCACTCTGTCCCGAGGCAGGGGGGGGGCACTCTGTCCCGAGGCAGGGGGGGGGGGCACTCTGTCCCGAGGCAGGGGGGGGGGCACTCTGTCCCGAGGCAGGGGGGTGGGCACTCTGTCCCGAGGCAGGGGGAGGGGGCACTCTGTCCCGAGGCAGGGGGGGGGGGCACTCTGTCCCGAGGCAGGGGGGGGGCACTCTGTCCCGAGGCAGGGGGGGGTGCTCTGTCACAAAGGCGCGGTGGCAGGGTGTCCTGGGGCGCGGAGGCAGGGTGTCCTGAGGCGCGGAGACAGGGTATCCTGAGGCGCGGAGGCAGGGTGTCCTGAGGCGCGGAGGCAGGGTGTCCTGAGGCGCGGAGGCAGGGTGTCCTGAGGCGCGGAGGCAGGGTGTCCTGAGGCGCGGGGGCAGGGTGTCCTGAGGCGCGGGGGCAGGGTGTCCTGAGGCGCGGGAGCTCTCTGTTCTGAGGCACAGGGGCACTCTGGAGGCAGGGTGTCCTGAGGCGCGGAGGCAGGGTGTCCTGAGGCGCAAAAACAGGGAGTCCTGAGATGCGGGGGCACTATGTGCTGAGGCGCCCCCAGGCGCACTTTGGCACTCTGTCCTGAAGAGTGGGGGCATTCTGTCCTGATGCGCGAAAACAGGGAGTCCTGAGATGCAGGGGCACTCTGTACCTAGGCGCCCCCGGGCGCACTCTGTCCTGAGGCGTGGGGGCACCCTGTCCCGAGGCGCGGGGGCAGGGTGTCCAGAGATATGGAGGCACTAGGTCCCGAGGCGCGGGGGCAGGGTGTCCAGAGGTATGGAGGCACTCGGTCCCGAGGCGCGGGGGCACTTGGTCCCGAGGCGCCGGGGCAGGGTGTCCCGAAGCGCGGGGGCAGGGTGTCCCGAGGCGCCCCCAGGGGCACTCTGTCCTGAGGGGCGGGGGCAGAGAGTCCTGAGGCGTGGGGGCAGAGAGTCCTGAGGCGCGGTGGCAGAGAGTCCTGAGGCACTGGGGCAGCGAGTCCTGAGGCACTGGGGCAGCGAGTCCTGAGGCACTGGGGCAGCGAGTCCTGAGTCGCAAAAACAGGGAGTCCTGAGGCGCGGGGGCACTCTGTGCTCAGGCGCCCCCGGGGGCGCCTGAGCACAGAGTGCCCCCGCGCCTCAGGACTCGCTGCCCCCGCCCCTCAGGACTCGCTGCCCCCGCCCCTCAGGACTCGCTGCCCCCGCCCCTCAGGACAGAGTGCCCCTGGGGGCGCCTCGGGACCAAGTGCCTCCATACTCTGGGCTCAGGCGCCCCCGGTGGCACTCTGGGCTTAGGCGCCCCCGGGGGCACTCTGGGCTCAGGCGCCCCCGGGGGCACTCTGGGCTCAGGCGCCCCCGGGGACAGTCTGGGCTCAGGCGCCCCCGGGGGCAGTCGCTCAGCTGCGACGGTTGAACAGCGGAAGTGAGCAGACAGTTTTCGTGCCCTGTTCAGAAGGCCATCTAGGCCGGGATAGTGTGTTAAAAATTGCTGGACAACAAGGTTCAACACGTGAGCCATACAAGGCACGTGTGTCACCTTGCCCAGGCGAAGGGCCACACCCAGGTTTGCAGCATTGTCGCACACGGCCTTACCAGGCTGCAGGTTGAGTGGAGACAACCATTTACTAAACTCAGTCTCCAGAGCTGCCCACAACTCAGCCGCTGTGTGACTCTTATTTCAAAGACATTTCAAGATAAAGACTGCCTGATGCTGTTGCGCTCTGCTGACAGCATAGTAATGAGGGGTGCGTGATTCCTTCTGCGCAGTTACAACGCTGGTGGCCTGACCAGGCAGACTTGGGGCAGAGGTGGAGGATCCAGACGAGGTTGAGGAGGCAGAAGGAGTGGAGGAACTTGGACAGACAGAGGATTGACACACAAGTCGTGGGGACTGCAAGACTTGTGCAGCAGACCCTTCTCCATCTATCACCATAGTTACCCAGTGCCCAGTCAGCGACCTGTAACGTCCCTGTCCATGCTTACTGGTCCAAGTATCGGTGGTGAAATGCACCCGTTCACACACAGAGTTTCTCAAGGAAGCGGTGATGTTGTGTGCGACATGCTGGTGTAGCACAGGCACACCTTTCTTAGAGAAGTAGTGGCGACTGGGCATCTGGTACTGGGGCACAGCGACAGACATAAGGTCTATAAAATCTTGTGTGTCCACCAGGCGGAAAGGCAGCATTTTGCTAGCCAAGAGCTTACAGAGGGATAAAGTCAACCTCTTAGCTTTGTCATGGGTCGCAGGAAATGGCCTTTCATTTGTCCACATCTGAGGGACAGAGATCTGGCTGCTGTGTGTACATGGTGGTGAGTAGGGTGTCCCTGGAAAAATGCAGGTTTGTGTGGAAAGTGCAGGCGTAGACATGATGTTGCCTTCATCCAACGTTGGTTCTATCGATGTCAGAGAGCTGTACACACGCACTTGTTTCCCCTTCCAAACCAACTGACGACCTACCAAGTAAACTGCCTGTTGCGGTTACAGTGGTGGAAGGTGTGCGTGGAAAACCAGGTGTGACAGCTGTCCCCACAGCCCTAGAAGATTAAGAGCGCGCGGATGCACTTGAAGGGGCAGGCAGTGGATGGTCCGCTCCGCTAGGCCGCATTGCAGTACGGTGAGCTTCCCACTGGGACATATGATATTTATTCATGTGAGGATTCATGGAAGAAGTTGTCAAACTGCTGAGGTTTTTACCTGTACTAACAAATTTTACAGATCACATGATTTGGGCGATCCTTTGCAAGGTCAAAACAGGACCAGGCTAGGCAAGGCTTAGAGGACATACGACCTGCTGAGCCACCCCGACTAGTGCTCAGAGGCAGAGTGGTGGCTGAGGATGCAGTTGTAGACGTGCTACCAGTACTCAGACTCTGTCCAGGGAGGCGCAAGGTAACTTCGTCGTCAGTTGCATCCTCCTCCACCGCCTCTGTTGACCTCCTCGAGTGCCTGACTGTGGGTTGACAGTAGGTGGGATCTAGAACTTCCTCATCAAGCGTTGTGTTTGCACTCCCCTCACCCTCAGACCTAGCCTCTTCCTGCCCTGACCGAATATTTAAGTTGTCATCCCAATCTGGTATCTGCGCCTCATCGTCATCAGTATGTTCCTCATTGTCTCTAACAACAGGTGTTACAGTTTGTGAATAAGGGTCAACATTTTGCTCAGAAACTCCTCACGGCCTGAATCTGAGTCACAAAGGTTCTGGGCATCACTGCAGACCATTTCCTGGTCTGTACTTACTGTAGCTTGGGAGCAGACCTCTGATCCCCACCCTATAGTGTGACTGAACAGCTCGGCAGACTCAGCCATCTCTGTTCCACCATACTGTGCAGGGCGGATGGAGACTTGAAAGCTGGGAGAAAGCAATTGGGATGACAACTTAGAGGACTGGGTTTTTTTGGATGCGGTAGTTGAGGTGGAGAGGGCACTTGTTGGAGCACTTGAGATCCATTCAAGCATGTGCTTTTTTGTGCATCATCTACCTTTCTTACAGTTGATCGGGTCCGTAAAAAAGGGAGCACAACGGATTGTCCACGGAAAGTAGTATACATCTTACTTTTGCTGGAAGATGGCCTATCTTCAGCAGATGTTAATGTAGCTTTGCTACCTTCCCCACGGACAAAAACTTTTTTTCCTTTTCCAACACGCCTGTTCCCCTTTCTACCAGCATCTGTCATTTTGCCACTCATTTTATAGCGACAAGATTGTCCACTTAAAATGTGGTAGTAAAAATTGCGAGGTGGTGTAGATTGCAGAGGTGGTCTAGCTTTATTGACAGCAGTAGAAACAACACTGACTATCCCTGACAATGCAACTATGGCCCTTAAACTGGCAGCACAGTTTGCTATTATAATAGCTTATTAAAAATGAGCAGGAGGGTGTGTCAAGGGCGGGGGGGCGGCTTCGTCGCAGAGGCTGCTCGGGGGGGGGAATCGCGCCTGGATCCGGTGCCTTCTCGGTGGCTCGAGCGGGGTCGGACCCGGGGTTCGAGCAGCGCTCCTCGCCCATGAGTGAAAAGGGGATTTGGGATGGATAGAGTTCATGACGCCACCCACGGGTTGTGGCGATGGTGGGCACCACCGCTGCTGGTGATGGGGTTCCCGGGAGCGATGGCGGGGAGCAGCTAGGTGTTGCCCCTCCGTGGGTAGGGGCTGTTGGTCCCGGGGCCCGGTGGCTGATTGCTTTCCAGTAGGATGGGGCTCGCAGGGTGCAGGGTCACGGTGCAGCGCAGCGTGGTGCCGGATGGCACTGGTGTACTCACTCAGATACAGATGGACAGAGTCTCTGGTAAACCAAATGGCTGGATGGACGGGGCCCGCAGCTGGCTGCAGTGTTTCCCTGGATGGGTTGATGGTGGCTGTCGTTTCTCTGCACCTGTGTTTGAATGTTGACTCCAATGCCTGGGCACCGGTAGTCCGCTCCCCGACGTTTATGTGCCGGAGGAGCCCCTTTGCCCACAGACGCTGGCCCTTTGGATCTCTGGCCCCTGGCGGTGGCGCTTATCCGTACTGGTTGGGCTGTTGCCTTCAATCGGGACTTGGTTGGGAATGAACCCCTGAGGTCCAGACAGCAATCAGAGAATTTGACTAGAGGTTGGCTTTAAGCCTAGTCAGGGTCTGAGTACCCTGCCTGGTGCTTGGCTCCAATCGGCTGCCGGGTTCGGTACTGGCGGGACACCACCCGACTCCGGTCCTACGGTTCCGCAGACCTTCGCCAACTCCTGGAGACGGCCACCACCGTCTGCCGACCTTGCTGAATGTACCTGGGTTCCGACCCAGACACCAACAGTTTTCACTCCTCACTCACTACAGACCACAACTGGTCTGACTACTGCGTTTTTCCCGGATATTTACAAACCCAATAGTTTTTGGGTGGCCTGCAAGTTCTCGGCCGAGTTTTTTGGGAGTGGGGCAAAGGTGACAACATGAGTCCCAACGGGGATGGGCGCTTCAACAGCTCAGCGCTGCCACAAAAAAACTGTAGGTCCCAACGGGGACTTGCTGTAGGGTCCCAACGAGGACAGTCCTTTAGCAACGGGGATCTGCTGCCTTATTCATCCTCTTCATCATCCTCTGTGCTGGGGTGAGGTGCTTCATCCTCCGAGGTAGACTCCTGCTCGCCCTCAAGCATCTCCAGCACGTAGCAGGCCCGGCGGGAAAGGGCCATCCAGTACCCATCATTCCCGCACCTCATGATGTATGTGGCCTCCATGTCGAGCAGGCCGGGGATCTCGTCGTCTCCCGAGACAGGCTCCGTGTCGGGCCCCGAGTCACTGCTATCCATCCCGGCGTGGCTAACGACGGGACCTTGCGGGCTGGGGCCCGCCCTTTGTTCGGCTGCGGCCCTCCCTTCGTTGGGCTGCGGGCCGCTCACACCGGTGGCTGCTGCCGTACCCTCTTCCGGGTCTACGGTCTTGGTGGCATCCGAACCTTCCTGGGCCAAGGCCACAGACTCCGCTGCCGATGGGGGGTAGCAGTGGGCCGAGCGGGGAAGCACAGGCGGCCGGCACGGGTAACAGAGAAGGCCAGATTTGGGCCAGGGGCAGACCGGGTCCCTCAGCCGCAGCGGCCGGTCCCTCAGGGACATAGGGGCACGGGTCACTTACTGGCTCCGCAAAAGTGGTCTCCACCTTGTTCGTCCGTGCGGCCGCCGCTAGCTCCCCCACTGCGGCTGTCCATTGGTCAATCAGGCGGCGCCGCTCAGCCTGGTGGTGGCGACACAGCAGCATCATTTGGGCCTCCAGCCACGCCGATGTTCCGGGCGTCGGCTCCGAGGCTTCAGGCCTTCCGGACGGGGCGGACATGTTTCTTGCTCAGGGTGTTGCACGCACGGGTTCCAGGAACAGGGTGGGTGCAGAGTCCTGGCGTCCCTGCTTCTTATCCCCAGGGTCACATGGAGCTTAATCCTCACCTGCCCCCCCTGGTCGTTTCACAGCACTTCACTTTCTCGGGGGCGGGGCTTCACTTTTCGCACCTTCACTGCTCGGGAAGATAACTCGAGTGGGAAATCTTCGCGCCCAAAATGGCGGATCTTCAGATTTTTCAGCGGGACGCCGCTGACGGGGATTACAAGGCGCACTTTTACCGGTAAGTAGACTGGTTCAATCCTGTTCGTGACGCCAAGTTGTCGAGGGTGGGGGGGCCGACCTCCCCGTCGCGGAGGCTACTCGGGGAGATCGCGCCCAGATCCGTGCCTTCTCCTCGGTGGCTCGAGCGGGGTCGGACCCGGGGCTCGAGCAGCGCTCCTCGCCCATGAGTGAAAAGGGGATTTGGGATGGATAGAGTTCGTGACGCCACCCACGGGTTGTGGCGATGGTGGGCACCACCGCTGCTGGTGATGGGGTTCCCGGGAGCGATGGCGGGGAGCAGCTAGGTGTTGACCCCTCCGTGGGTAGGGGCTGTTGGTCCCGGGGCCCGGTGGCTGATTGCTTTCCAGTAGGATGGGGCTCGCAGGGTGCAGGGTCACGGTGCAGCGCAGCGTGGTGCCGGATGGCACTGGTGTACTCACTCAGATACAGATGGACAGAGTCTCTGGTAAACCAAATGGCTGGATGGACGGGGCCCGCAGCCGGCTGCAGTGTTTCCCTGGATGGGTTGATGGTGGCTGTCGTTTCCCTGCACCTGTGTTTGAATGTTGACTCCAATGCCTGGGCACCGGTAGTTCGCTCTCCGACGTTTATGTGCCAGAGGAGCCCCTTTGCCCGCAGACGCTGGCCCTTTGGATCTCTGGCCCTTGGCGGTGGCGCTTATCCGTACTGGTTGGGCTGTTGCCTTCAATCGGGACTTGGTTGGGAATGAACCCCTGAGGTCCAGACCGCAATCAGAGAATTTGACTAGAGGTTGGCTTTAGGCCTAGTCGGGGTCTGAGTACCCTGCCTGGTGCTTGGCTCCAATCGGCTGCCCGGTTCGGTACCGGCGGGCCACCTCCCGACCCCGGTCCTACGGTTCCGCAGACCTTCGCCAACTCCTGCAGACGGCCACCACCATCTGCCGACCTTGCTGAATGTGCCTGGGTTCCGACCCAGACACCAACAGTTTTCACTCCTCACTCACTACAGGCCACAACTGGACTGACTACTGCGTTTTTCCCGCCTCCAGGCTGTGAACTCCTCGGTGGGCGGGGCCAACCGCCTGGCTCCGCCCCACCTGGTGTGGACATCAGCCCTGGAGGGTGGCAACAAAGCTTTTAAGTTTGACTGGTGTGACCTGTCCAGGGAAGTGTGTGTGTGTGTGTGTGTGTGTGTTGACCTGTGACCCCTGGGGTCCAGGGCGTCACAGGTGCAATGCAGAGGTGCTGGAAATTGCTTGGCACCAGCGGGACACAAATGGAGTACAACAGCCACTTTTTGGATGCCACTAATTTTCAGCAGTTTTTGCTATTATAATAGCTTAGTAAAAATGAGCAGGAGGGTGGAATGCACAGGTGCTGGAAATTGCTTGGCACCAGTGGGACACTAATGGAGTCCAACAGCCCCTTTTTGGATGCCACTAAGTTTCCTCAGTGTTTGCTATTATAATAGCTTAGTAAAAATGAGCAGGAGGGTGTAATGCAGAGGTGCTGTAAATTGCTTGGCACCAGTGGGACACTAATGGAGTCCAACACCCACTTTTTGGATGCCACTAACTGGCAGCACTCTTCTCAATTCAAATGGCTTTGCAAAAATGTGCAGGAGGGTACAGTGGCCGGGTTGTGGGTCAGTGTAGAGGTAAGGAAGCCTCACTTTCTATCCCTCCTAATGGTGAAATGCAGCAAGGAATTCCCTGAGCTTAGTTACACAGACACTGTTATCTGAAGCTGTATACAGCGTTTCCACGGACCTGACAGTCACCTATGGCTCTGAGCCAGATGTAAATAGCCCTAACAAGGGCTGAAATAAACTTTTGTCCCTAATCAGTAGAGCACTGTGTGTATAGCGTACACAGCAGGACCGGCGACAGGAGCTGCATGAGCGGTGACTGACACCCAGACGCAGAAGGTAGATAATGGCGTCCTGAGGGAAAATGTCCGTTTTTATAATGCAAGGACATGTGACATTCACAGCCTATGACACATGCCCTTGCTTGTCTGGCAAAAAGTCCACTTAGCCTTGTGTGTGTCTGGGATTGGCTGATATGCTGGCCCGCCCCACTACACGCACGCTTAGGGAAGGAAGAAAAAAAAAAAATGGCAATCGCCATTATCCCAGCAGCAGTGATCTAAACGCGCAGCCCCCGCACACTATACGCTGAAATTTGATAATAGTGTGAATCACAGAGTGACTCACACTATTACAGTGAAAAGCCAGCTAGTAATTAGCTAGGATTTTTGCTCATAGAACCGTTCTCGAACGTAACTCGAGCTGCCGAACTTTTAGCAAAAAGCTTGAGTTCTATCTAGAACACCCCCCAAAATCACTCGAACCACAAATCGCGCTCAACTCTAGTCCAGAGGCGCGGGGGAAACTCGGTCCTCAGGCGGCCCTGGAACTCGGTCCTCAGGCGGCCGGGGAACTCGGTCCTCAGGCGGCCGGGGAACTCGGTCCTCAGGCGGCCGGGGAACTCGGTCCTCAGGCGGCCGGGGAACTCGGTCCTCAGGCGGCCGGGGAACTCGGTCCTCAGGCGGCCGGGGAACTCGGTCCTCAGGCGGCCGGGGAACTCGGTCCTCAGGCGGCCGGGGAACTCGGTCCTCAGGAGGCCGGGGAACTCGGTCCTCAGGTGGCCGGGGAACTCGGTCCTCAGGCGGCCGGGGAACTCGGTCCTCAGGAGGTCGGGGCAGTGTGACGGTGTGATATTGTGGGTTCATGTTTTGTGCGTGGTAGTTTGTCTATTTGATATATTGTTTGAGTCAGGTTATATCCCCTTGAAGTGCTTCTGTCCCTAGGTCTGAAGGAGGGGACCTGGGATCCACCCAAACTCTCTGTTTACCTGGGGGATTAGTCATTCTGGGTGAGACTTACAAGAGAGGAGAAGCAAGATTGACCCGCTGAGGAAGACACTGAGGCTGCGGCCAGCACCCCAGAGAGACTGTAAGAAACCCCGATTTCCCTGGAGAAGGACTGCTGGAGGATTGTGACCGAACTGTGGGACCTTTATGCCATTTCTGGACTATTTTTACCCTCCATGTGGTGGTTTATTTGATGGTCATTCTGTATTGCATGGAATAAATATGCTTTGGATTATTCACTCATCTTTCGCCCTGTTGATTGTCTGATTTCGGAGAAGGACCCCGTCACAGGCAGGATGTTGTGAGGCACGGGGGCACTCGGTCGCCCTGAGCTGCGGGGGGCACTCGGTCGCCCTGAGCTGCGGGGGGCACTCGGTCGCCCTGAGCTGCGGGGGGCACTCGGTCACCCTGAGCTGCGGGGGGCACTCGGTCGCCCTGAGCTGCGGGGGGCACTCGGTCGCCCTGAGCTGCGGGGGGCACTCGGTCGCCCTGAGCTGCGGGGGAAGGAAAAGAGAGAGAGAGAGACAGGGAAAGAGAGAGACAGGGAAAGAGAGAGACAGGGAAAGAGAGAGACAGGGAAAGAGAGAGACAGGGAAAGAGAGAGACAGGGAAAGAGAGAGACAGGGAAAGAGAGAGACAGGGAAAGAGAGAGACAGGGAAAGAGAGAGACAGGGAAAGGGAGAGACAGATAGGGAAAGACAGGGAAAGAGACAGACAGATAGGGAAAGACAGGGAAAGAGACAGAGAGAGACAGACAGACAGACAGACAAAGAGAGAGAGAGACAGGGAAAAAGACAAACACAGAAAAAGCAATAGCGAGACAGTGAGAGAGACAGACCGCCAGATACAGAGCTAGAGAGAGAGAGAGAGAGAGAGAGAAAGAAACACAGAGAGGGAGTCAGACCTGGGAGAGAGAGAGAGAGACATTTACTATCCCAGACAACGCCGGGTACTACAGCTAGTTATAAATAATATGATCTGGTTCAACTAATGGCCAATAAAAAGGTGTCTCATTACCAAGGTGCCCCACAAGAAACAGCTCATGATGGGTAAAACCAGTGAGCTATCGCAAGACCTTCACAACATTACTGTGTAAAACATACTGACGACATTGGTTACAGGATTATAAACTACTAAATGTTCCAGTGTGCACTATTGGGGCTACAATCTGTAAGTGGAAAGAACATAATTTCACAATAAACCTGCCATGACCAGGTGCTCTCAGCAAGAGTTTAGACAGAGGAGTGAAATGAATTATCAGAAGAATTGCCCAAGAGCCAAGGACACCCGTAGAGAGCTACAGAAAGCAATGTTTAAAAGAAAGCAATAAGTACTGCACCATGGCCTGTATGCACACTCCTGTATGCACACTCACCATGTAAAACTCCATTGCTGAAAAAAAGCAGGTTCAAGTGAGCTTAAAGTTTGCTGAACAACAGTTACACATATCTGTGAAATACTGGTAAGATGAGACCAACATTGAACTGTTTGGAGGCCATAATTCTCACCATGTTTAGAGGCTAAAAGACAAATCTCCCCAAAAACACCAACACTAGTGATGTGTGAAGGTGGGAACATCCTGGTATGCGGCCTTTTTTTCAGCAAACGGCACTAGCAAACTTCATATAATAGAAGGATGGATGAATGGACAAATGTGCAGAGACATTCCTGATAAAAAACCTGCTGCCATCTACCAGGATCATGAAGCTGAAACGAGGGTGGACATTTCACAAGACAATGATCCCAAACACAGCCAAGGAAACTCTCAACTGGTTTCAGAGAAATAAAATAAATCTGCTAGAATGGCGGAGCCGATCACCGGAGATGAATCCAATAGAAAATGTATGGAAGGTACTAAAGCTCAGAGTTCATAGAAGGAGCCGGGACCTGTAGGATGTGAGGAGTGTTAGTATGGAAGAATGGACCAAAAATCACACCTGAGCAATGCAGGTGACTAGTGTCTCTATACAGGAGGCTTCTGGAAGCTTCATCACCAACAAAGGAGAATGTACCAAGGATTAACCCCTTCACGACCACTGAGCCGGCAGTAATCCCCACATAGACATGTGGGGCTAACAGGCGAGGGTGGATTTGTGATCTACCCACGCCTCCTTGCCACTTAGATAGCACTGTCACATTTAAATGGCCGTGGCAGGAATCGTGCTGTTCCCCAATGCCATCGGTGCCCCGTGACGCGATCATAGGGAGCTGATGGTTGTCATGGTAGCGACAGGTCATGTGATGACAACTGTCGCTATCATGATGTATTTTCTGTCAGAGCCGACAGCGCACCAGCTCACACAGGAATGCTGCATTTCTGCTGATCAGAGCTGTGCAGCTCTGATCAGCAGTAATAAACAAGTGATTAGACTGCTGATCCTTACAGTCCCATAGGGGAACTAGTAAAATAACTAAAAAACATAAAAAAAGTTTTAAAGAATATGAAAAAATAAAGAAAAAACTAAAAGTTCAAATCCCCACCCCATTTGCTCCATTGAAAATAAAAGTTAAAAAAAAAAAACAACACGTTTGGTATCACCCCGTTCAGAAATCTATCTAATATAATATTAATCTGATCGGTACACGGCGTGGCGAGAAAAAAATCCAAACGCCAAAATTACGTTTTTTGCTTGGCACAATTTTTTTTTTTTAAAATGCAATAACAGGGATCAAAAAGTAGCATCCACACAAAAATAGTATCATTAAAAACGTCAGCTTAAGATGCAAAAAATAAGCCATCACTGAGCCACAGATCCCGAAAAATGAGAATTCTTTTTTTGGACAAACTTCTGAATTTTTTTTTAACTCCTGAAATAAAAGTAAACCTATACTGCCTGCAGCATAGATTACACTATGTGGCCCATATATTACATATAGAATATGTGAGGTCCTGTAAGCCCAGGTGTGATCAGTGCAGTACATTGTATATCTGTGTATATGGTATATCACATCCAGTGTACAGATTAGTGTGATATACTGTGTACACACATCAGATGGTATATAATAATGTGTATATTGTATAACATCTGGTGTCTGTATTATAGTAAACCCGGTCAAATGCCGGGGCCCTGGGCTGCCGGGGGGCCCACTCGCGGTAGCAGGAGTGGCGTACCGCTAGTCAGGGGGGCCCTGTGCCTGTGCTGTCACCAGCCTACCCCCGCCGAGGATCGCGCTTTCAATTGTATCGGCAACGCAGTTGCCGATACAATTGAGAGCAATGATGAGATGGAGCGGCGCGCTCTCTCATGATTCTCCTCGCTGTGTCTGTCGGCGCTCTGACAGCTCTGTAGCAGAACGCGGTGACGTCATCACTGCGCGCCTTCTGAGAGATCAGAGTGAGCGACAGCAATGGATGCGCCGAGGAGGTCGGAGCAGTGGGGGAACGAGGAGAAGAGAGTATGTACAATCACTGTGGCCAGACGACTATGGGGGTGCATTAAATGATATGGCAGCTGTATACTACATGAGGATGCCCAATGCTATCTGGCTCTCTGCACTGTGCTATATAGGGGCTGTGTACTACGTGAGGATGCCTAATGCTATCTGGGTCTGCACTGTGCTATATATGGGCTATATACTACATGAAGGTGCCTAATGCTATCTGGGTCTGCACTGTGCTATATAGGCGCTGTATACTACATGAGAGTGCCTAATGCTATCTGGCTCTGCACTGTGCTATATACGGGCTGTACACTACATGAGGATGCGTAATACTGTCTGGGTCTGCATTGTGCTATATACAGGCTATATACTACGTGAGGATGCCTAATGCTATCTGGCTCTGCACTGTGCTATATACTGGCTGTATACTACATGAGGGTGCCTAATGCTAACTGGCTCTGCACTGTGCTATATAAGGGCTGTATACTACATGAGGATGCCTAATGCTATCTGGCTCTGCACTGTGTTATATAGGGGCTGTATACTACATGAGGATGCCTAATACTATCTCGGTCTGCACTGTGCTATATAGGGGCTGTGTACTACATGAGGGTGCCTAATGCTATATGGGTCTGCATAGTGCCATATGGGGGCTGCATAGTGCCATATGGGGGCTGCATAGTGCCATATGGGGGCTGCATAGTGCCATATGGGGCTGAATAGTGCCACATGGGGGCTGCATAATGCCATATGGGGGCTGCATAGTGCAATATGGGGGCTGCATAATGCTACATGGGGGTTACATAATACTATATGGACGACTATGGGAGCTTCATAACACTATATGGAGGAATATGGGGGCTGCATACTACTATACCCCCAGATTTGTATGTCCCCTCCACCCCAGAGCTGTATACCCCCAGAGCTACATGTCCCAGTATGCTGAGGAGGGGGAATGTGAGACGGAGGTACAGTATAGTGACTAGATAGTGAAGGAAGTAGGCAGTATAGAGAAGGGGCAACATGGTGGCCAGTGTGAGGGCACAGTATGCTGAGGAGGGGGAATGTGAGACTGAGGTACAGTATAGTGACTGGATATTGAAGGAGGTAGGCAATATAGAGAAGGGGCAGCATGGTGGCCAGTGTGAGGGTATAGTATGGAGAGCACAGTATGCTGAGCTGGGGGAATGTGAGATGGAGGTAAAGTGTAGTGACTGGATAGTGAAGGAGGTAGGCAGTATAGAGAAGGGGCAGCATGGTGGCCAGTGTTAGGGCACAGTATGCTGAGGAGGGGGAATGTGAGATGGAGGTACAGTATAGTGACTGGATAGTGAATGAGGTAGGCAGTATAGAGAAGGAGCAGTATGGTGGCCAGTGTGAGGGCACAGTATGGAAGACACAATATGCTGAGGAGGGGAATGCAAGACTGAGGTGCAGTATAGTGACTGGATAGTGAAGGAGGTAGGCAGTATAGAGAAGGAGCAGTATGGTGGCCAGTGTGAGGGCACAGTATGGAAGACACAATATGCTGAGGAGGGGAATGCAAGACTGAGGTGCGGTATAGTGACTGGATAGTGAATGAGGTAGGCAGTATAGAGAAGGAGCAGTATGGTGGCCAGTGTGAGGGCACAGTATGGAGGGCACAGTATGCTGAGGAGGGGAATGCAAGACTGAGGTGCAGTATAGTGACTGGATAGTGAAGGAGACAGGCAGTATAGAGAAGGGGCAGCATGGTGGCTAGTGTGAGGGCACAGTATGCTGAGGAGGGGGAATGTGAGACGGAGGTACAGTATAGTGACTAGATAGTGAAGGATAACAGAGAGGGTTAGAGAGGGGTGTTTAATGCAGCGCCAAATGATCACTGTTCAAATGTCAGATTAACGAGTCTTTATTGTTGGCATAGGTCTATGCGTTTCAGGAGCTCAGCTCCCTTCCTCAGGACCGTCAAGCACCAAAGAAACATCAAATCAAATGGGATTTGATGTTTCTTTGGTGCTTGACGATCCTGAGGAAGGGAGCTGAGCTCCTGAAACGCGTAGACCTATGCCAACAATAAAGACTCGTTAATCTGACATTTGAACAGTGATCATTTGGAGCGGCATTAAACACCCCTCTCTAACCCTCTCTGTTATCTGCCGTTTCTGGTGGCTGCAGCCTTGATCAAGTTGTACACGCGAGTAAAGTAGTTGTGACTGTCACAACTGCATCTGGTGAGTATTATTACTCCCCCCTCCTCACCCCGCATATCTTGGGGTAATACCCTATCTGCGCTTTTATCTCCACAGCTTTTTTTCTGTTTAGATAGTGAAGGAGGTAGGCAGTATAGAGAAGGGGCAGCATGGTGGCCAGTGTGAGGGCACAGTATGCTGAGGAGGGGGAATGTGAGACTGAGGTACAGTATAGTGACTGGATAGTGAAGGAGGTAGGCAGTATAGAGAAGGGGCAGCATGGTGGCCAGTGTGAGGGCACAGTATGGAGGGCACAGTATGCTGAGGAGGGGGAATGTGAGACTGAGGTGCAGTATTTATATCTAAATGCTACAGTTCGTGCACTACTGTTATGGCTAAAAACGTTAACGTTATTGGGCCCCCACCAGATTTTCTGCCCAGGGGCCCCCACCAACCTTAATCTGGCCCTGCCAGTGCCAGCTACTCTGCCTTTAGGTATATCCCTGATGCTGTTGACTAAGTGTCCAGGAGGCCCGAAGCATTAATTTTGAAGAAAAAAAGAATTGTTTAAAGCAGGCAGTCAAAGCTGAATAATACAGCAGAGAATAATAGGATAGGACTCTATTTCTATTTTATTAGTTGTCGGTACTGGGGCCATGATTAAGAGGGGAGCCAATGGAAGCCAAAGCCAAGGAACTGGAAATAAATGTGGAAGACCAATCGCTCAGTATGTGAAGACGTGTGAGCACATACTCTTCCAGCATTTTGTTGAAACGCTGCCTCCTGCTTATAGGGAACGTATCAGATGGTGGCATTAGATGTTGTGACATGCTGAGGAATGTCCTGTCGCTTGCATGACACAGAGAAAGGTGTTTCATTTGGGCGCTTTGCAGGCACAGAGTGACCACATCCCCTCCCTACAGCAGCTTAACCTCCACTACTAGCAGCAGCACCATGGCCACATACCCTATTTAATGCTCTCTACATTCTTTGCACCCCAAAAAGTACAAAGCAATATGACACGCCCGCCACCAGGGCCTTAGGCGATAATCGGAACTGGGCAGGACTAGTCCGGGATGTCAGCGGTGGTGAGACCCGGCTCCATAACCCTGGCGGTGTCTTTTCTAATAAAGGGGATGATGATGGGAGTTATATTTACAATAAAATAAAGTTTGTGGCGCCACCTGTGGTTTGGCGGCTATGTGGGCCGCTGCTGCGCTGTCCCCGAGGCAGGTGGTGATGGTGCAGCTGAGGTGTTCTTGCTCCCCACAGGTGGAGCGGGACCCCGGGGCAACCGTTGGAAAATCTATTTTGGGAACCCGGTGGACTTCAGGGTGCAGGGTCGGGTTACGGACAATAACGGACAAAGACAGCAGTTTCTTTACCTCCTACCTTTTACTTCACAACAACCGGTGAAGTCCGGGGAGACCAGTACAGGTGATGATAGCGATCCGGTTGGCCTGGAAGCAGTTGGGGGGTATCTTCCTGGCCAGGTGAGTATTGAGGCCTTCTCACTACACTGTTCTCCTCTCCTACAGGACCCCACTGCGTTAGTCAAATGGAGGCCCTCTCTGCTGGGACTTGTGGTACTACCCTTTACCCATATGGTAGGCTGCATGGGCCTTCTCAGGTGCCGCTCTGCTGGCAGCGGTTCCGGGTCCCTGATGTGCGGCTGTACCTTCGGGTTGTTGTCGGGCCAAGAGACTTGCAGTCCTCCTGCCCTTCGGATTTGGTTAACGGGACTTGAGTACCCCGGGCAACTACGGACTCCGATGTCCGGTCTGTAGCGTTTTCTTCTAAGGTGAGCCGGTTCAGCTCCGCTCTCCCCAGAATCTTCCTCCTGTGCATCTCTGCAGACCTCGCTTTTCTTGGCTCAGCTATCTTAGCCCCAGACCCCAGCTCGCTTGTCCGCACTACTCCAGGTCCTCACTCGAGCTCCTCTCTCTTCAACGGTCAGCTTCCAACTGTCACTCCTCTAACTCCTCCACCAGGTCAGAATTTCTGGGAAACTCCCCAGAACACCAGGTTTAGAGCTCCCTCTGCTGGCCCGGAGTAAGAACTGGGTTGAATGTAGGTACTACTGGCCAAGGGACTCCCCCTCTTGCTTCCAGGCTTAGTATTAACCCTTGTGGGGCAACACTACTTTGGCGACCAGATCACTGGGGTGCCACAAATACATGGCCTGTATGCAGAAAGAGAGAGTGGCCATCAGATTACTACATTCAAAGCTTTCACAGTTCCCCCACAGAATCAAAATTTCAGCTCCGGTATCTTACGCTATAGCTGTAGCAGTTAAAAAGCTGATGATTTGATTTGGGATCGAGCTGGCGCTCTGGTGTGAGGCTTGGAAGAGTTCCACCACAGAGCAAGAATGCCGTTACAAAGCCTGTTCTCAGAGTTAAGGCCACTTTACACGCTACGACATCGCTAAAGTGATCTCGTTGGGGTCTCGGATTTTGTGACGCACATCCGGCCGCGTTAGCGATGTCATTACGTGTGACACCTATTAGCTATTTTGAATCGTTGCAAAACCGTTCAAAATCACTAACCGGTGACATGCCCCCATAGCTCAATTATCGTTGCTGCTGCAGTAACAATGTAGTTCATCGTTTCTGCGGCAGCACACATCGCTACATGCGACACCTCAGGAACGAGAAACCTCTCCTTACCTGCGTCCCGCCCGCAATGAGGAAGGAAGGAGGTGGGCGGGATGTTCGTCCCGCTCATCTCCGCCCCTCCACTTTGATTGGGCGGCCATTTAGTGACGTTGCTGTGATGCCGAACGAACCGCCCCCTTAGAAAGGAGGCGGTTCGCCGGTCACAGCGACGTCGCTAGTCAGGTAAGTAGTGTGACGGGTCCGCGTGATGTTGTGCGCCACGGGCAGCGATTTGCCCGTGTCACACAACCGATGGGGGCGGGTACGCATGCTAGCGATATCGGTAACGATATCGCAGCGTGTAAAGCGGCCTTTAATCCACACAGCTATGATTTGCAGAGTTTACAAACAAAGCAACAATTTTAAATGTAGGCCTCAACAGAGCCTCTTTCCACAGTTGACCCACAAAGTTTAAGGCTATGTGCACACGTTGCTTTTTTTTCAGCGCGGAAAAAAACGCACCCTCTGGCAGAGGGGAGAACTGTAAACAATGCTTTTTGAGAAAAACGCATCGAAAACGCATGTGTTTTTCATGCGTTTTTCATGCGTTTTTCATGCGTTTTCCATGCGTTTTCCATGCGTTTTTTTAGGTGCGTTTTTTAAGACTTGTCAGTGTTAATAAAGTTGGTTGAACACAGACCTTTGGAAAAAAAAACCTGTGATGTCATTTCCTTCTCCACATTCTGTTTGGATAAATGGGAGGGCTTGGAATGGAAGGAGCACCATTTGAATTTTGGAAAAGTTGAAATAAACTTCGCGCACCATGTCACATTAGCAGGGCCCCTTGGGTACCTATACGTCAGAAAACCCCCACAAGTGACCCCATTTTGGAATCTGCACCCCTCAAGGATTTTATTCAGGAGTATATTAAGCATTTTGAATCCACAGCTACTTCACCCAAAATGTTGCTGTAGCAACAATATTCTCACTTTTAGGCTATGTGGCCATGATCCAGCGACACGGCGTCTAGTACACAGTGTCAGCCTTCCTGCAGAGATGTGAGTGTTGTCCACGGGAGAACGCAGCTGGCCATGCCCACGATTTGGGTTCAGGATGCTGTGGACTTTAGCTCTATTCTACCTGCAGAGAGCACTCTCGTCTCCGCAGGATAAATTGACATGCTGAGGCTCGGGAAGCCACGCCACCGGTCAGTTTATGCTGTGGAGAAAAGAAGCACAGTGGGCATGGGATCTCCAAAAATCCTTCCACTGTGCTTCTACTGCACAACGCAGCGTTATGGACGCAGGGAAAACACTCAGCGCCCAAACCACAGCAAAACCTGATTGTGGGCACACAGCCAAAAAAGCGTCAATGGATGAATGGATGTCAAATATACCGTGTTTTTCCAAAAATAAGACACTGTCTTATATTTTTTTTGCCCCCCAAAAAAGCACTAGGGCTTATTTTTGGAGGAGGTCTTATTCTTGGAGAAACACGGTTGAAGGTAAGTTTACCCCCCAAAAAAGCAGACGCCCCACTTCCCAGGATACTCATACTCGCCAGACCAGGACGTCTGCATGGTTCCCAGGTCCTCCTGTGATCTCCGGTCGGTGCTGCACGCCGCCTCCCCTGCTGCTAGCTGACACACACAGCAGATCACAGGCACACACAGCAGATCACACAAACACAGCAGATCACACACAGCAGATCTCACACACACACACACACACACACACACACACACACAGCAGATCACAGATATGCACAGCAGATCACAAACAGCAGATCACAGGCACACAGCAGATCATACACACACACAGCAGATCATACACACACACAGCAGATCACACACACAGCAGATCACACACACAGCAGATCGCAGATATAAACAGCAGATCACACACAGCAGATCGCAGGCACACACAGCAGATCGCAGGCACACACAGCCGATCATAGATACACACAGCCGATCATAGATACACACAGCCGATCGCAGAAAAACACACACACAGCAGATCACATACATACAGCAGATCACACACAGCAGATCGCAGGCACACAGCAGATCACACACAGAAACACAGCAGATCACACACAAACACAGCAGATCATACACAAACACAGCAGATCATACACACACACAGCAGATCACACACAGCAGATCGCAGATATACACAGCAGATCACACACAGCAGATCGCAGATATACACAGCAGATAACACAGCAGATCGCAGATATACACAGCAGATCACACACAGCAGATTGCAGGCACACACAGCCGATCATAGATACACACAGCCGATCGCAGAAAAACACACACACAGCAGATCACATACACACAGCAGATCACACACACACACACAGCAGATCGCAGATATACACAGCAGATCACACACAGCAGATCAATGGCACACACAGCAGATCGCACACACAAACACAGCAGATCACACACAAACACAGCAGATCATACACACACACAGCAGATCACACACACAGCAGATCACACACACAGCAGATTGCAGATATACACAGCAGATCACACACAGCAGATCGCAGGCACTCACAGCCGATCATAGATACACACAGCCGATCGCACAAAAACACACATACAGCAGATCACATCCACACAGCAGATCACACACACACACAGCAGATCACACACACACACAGCAGATCGCAGATATACACAGCAGATCCCACACATCCGATCGCAGGCACACACAGCCAATCACACATCCGATCACAGGCACACAAAAGCCGATCACAGATACACACATGCGATCGCAGGCATACACAGCCGATCACAGATACACACATCCGATCACAGACACACACATCCGATCACAGACACACACAGCCGATCACAGATACACACATCCGATCACAGATACACACAGCCATCACAAATACACACAGCCGACCACAGGCACACATAGCCGATCACAGATACACACAGCCGATCACAGATACACACAGCCGATCGCAGAAAAACACAGCCGTTCGCAGACACACACACACACACATCACATCAAGCACTTACGGCCGCAGGGAATGAGAGCAAGTCACGTGTCCGGCCGCAGGTCCTGTTCCTTGCGCTCCACTGCACTGCCTCTCAGGAGGAGAGATCGGTTTCTCTGGATCAGGTGAGTATGTATGCGATCTGATGTGTGTGCGATCCGATGTTTCTGTGTGTGATTTGATGTTTGCGTGTGATCCGATGTGTGTGTGTGCGATCTGGTGTGTGTGTGTGATCTGGTGTGTGCGGGTGTGTGAGATCTGATTGTGTGTGTGTGTGTGATCACTGCAGGTCCTGCTGCTCAGTGTCTGGTGAGTGTAATTGCCGGGTGCCGCTGTGTATAATGAAGTGTCCTGCAGTATCTGTATCTTTTTTAGCTGCACGGACACTTCATTATTGATCCGGGACTAGGGCTTATTTTCGGGGGAGGGCTTATATTTAAGCCTTTCTCCGAAAATGCTGAAAATCCCTGCTAGGGCTTATTTTTGGGGGAGGTCTTATTTTTGGAAAAACACGGTATATAACGTCCCACCCCCGCCTGCATATTCTAAGCTGGCACCTTTAGTACCTTTCATGTGGCACTAAAGGGTGCCTAGCTTAGTATTTATCCAAAAAAAAAAATGAAAAAAATGGCGTGGGGTCCCCCCTATTTTTGATAGCCAGTCAGGGTAAAGCAGACAGCTGTAGCCTGCAAACCACAGCTGGCAGCTTCATCTTGTCTGGTGATCAATTTGGAGGGCTCCCCAGGCTTTTTTTTTTATTTATAAATAAAGAATTAAAAAAAAAAATAACGTGGGGTCCCCCCAAATTAGATCACCAGCCAAGGTGAAGCTGACAGCTGGGGTCTGGTATTCTCAGGGTGGGAAGAGCCATGGTTATTGGACTCTTCCCAGCCTAAAAATAGCAGGCCACAGCCGCCCCAGAAGTGGCGCATCCATTAGATGCGCCAATCCTGGCGCTTCGCCCCAACTCATCCCGCGCCCTGGTGCGTTGGCAAACGGGGTAATAAATGGGGTTGATATCAGATGTGTAATGTCACCTGGCATCAAGCCCAGCAATTAGTGATGTCACGGCGTCTATCAGATACCAGACATAACTAATTGACAGTAAACAAAAGCAAAAAAAAATGACAAAAAAAATTTTATTAGAAAAAACACTCCCCAAATCATTCCCTCGTTCACCAATTTAATCAAAAAATTTGAAAAAAATGGGTCCGCAGAAATCCATTTGGACGTCCCACGTCGGCTCTGGACCTTCTAGAATATGGGGGCACGTTCAGGGAACGTATCCCCTATTTTCTAGGAGGGCAGACCCTCCATTTGAGGAGAGTGGGTGCCAAAAATCTGCACCCACTTTCCCCGGGTCACAGCTGCAGAGTGCGAGCAGCCAGCACAGCTCTCTGAACACAGTGCTGGCTGTCAGCTGCTCTGCTCATGTGACCACACTGACAGGCGTCTGCTGTGAAGGAGGAGGGGGCCGCGGGGGATCAGCGATGCGACTGGACAGGTAAGGGGGAATACCGGGGGGAATAGGGGGTGACCTGGCAGGGGCTGGGGGACATTTTTCTGTCGCATGTCTCAAGGCACATGCGACAGAAATCATAGGAGTAGGTTGCGGCCGGTGCGCTGTTGTGCGCGCGGCCATGTTGGATTTTCGGGAGGGGGGTCGGGGGTCGGGGTGGGCACTTTGGCGACACCGGGGGCTTTCCAGGACTTTGCCAGGAAGTGAGGTCAACAGGAAACCTCTTGACCTCACTTCCAGGTAAATGTCTGCGTTCTGGCGTGCCGACAAAGGCCGCGGACCGCAACAAAAAAGCAGCTCACTGCGGTGTAGCTGCGTTCTGACCCACATCATTGATTCAAAGAAATAGAAATCATGGCGGGGTACTGGACCCTAGGTCGGGGAGAGACTTCAAGCAACCCGGCAATTAAACTGCGGAGGATAGGGCCTTTATGGACTGTTCCCATGAAGCTCAGAGATCGGGGTATTAGCGCAACGAGGAGAATAGGGCTTTCCAACCAAAGCAGCCCACTGAAATCCCAAGCGTGTGCTCCTGAGAGTACAACTCTTTCACTCAAAAAGCTTCAAGCTTATGGGCCACTTTGACACTACTAAAATTTGTGCACGGAGGCATCAGGCAGTACTGCAGGGGACGGATACCCGGACGAGCTCCCCCAAGAGGGCAGCAGCACCCAGAGCCTTGGTTTACCACGTTGTCAGCGTCTAATTTCCTTCTGAGTGAGTACCTGATCACCCCCTGCTTCCAGCGTGTCTGCACTTCCTGCAAACCCCCCTCCATCCAGAGTCCCGGGGCCTTCACTACCCATGGAGGGTAACGTCACCTGGCTGCCCTATTCTATCACCCCGGGTACTCCCACCGGCAGCGGCGGTACTCCCCGTTACCGCACACCACGGGTGGCGTCACAAACTATATTATCCCCTGTAAATAGCCCCCTTTACATTTGAGTTGCTGCAAGCCACCGGGTCTGGAGACCCTCGAGCCACAGCAATCCCGGATCCGAGCAGTTTGAAGGCTGCAGGGGCGGCAGAGTGCTACTTGGTCTGCGTGAGCATCTCCTCTTCTTCCAAACTGCCCATGTCAGTAGCATGGCATTCGCTCCAAGTGGGGTCTAGCATCTCGTCATCCATTGCATCAGCTTTCACACACTCCTCACCCCTGCCCTAATTGCTGGTCTGCACACTGCAGAAAGCTGCAGTAGTTGGCACTTGTGTTTCATCATCCTCTGAGATGTGCTGTGGTGGTCCGCTGACTGTACACTAACCTATCCATAGACTCATCCTCGATCACAATAAGTGGTTAGGCATCAGTGCACTTGGTCTCTTCCATCTCTAGGGCAGCGCCAGGTGGATGGGCCACAGGACCCCAGCTAGCCCAATTATCAAAAAGTATAAGTGACTGCTGCATAACTTGTGGCTAACACTGCTTGCCTAAGTATGAAGGGGGTGAGATGGAAGAAAGATGGCCATGGACCTCAGGTACCAACTCTGTGCTTTCAGCTGTGGACTAGGTGGAAGACAATGTGAAGGAACTGAAGACACTGTTAGCTATAAAATATAAAACCGACTCAACATGTTCTGACCTCGACATTCATGCAGTGGTGTTTGGCCCTTCAAAACAATGACAAACTGCTTGTAGCCTGCATGCACCAGAAGAAGGTGTTTAATTATGGTATCTAGCAGGCACAGATCTACCATGTCCTATTTGATGTTCTTATTCTTTGGCCACCCGAAAAATTGCAGACTATTAGGTGGCCTGTATACATAGAGAGACTACAAAGCAGATTATTACTCTGCCTGTATACTGAGTACAACCATAGACCCTTTTCGAAGAGTACCTACACAGACCCTTTCTTCTGAGTACCCACACATAGCCTGGTGCAGTGGAGTAACAGAGCTTTTTGAGAGATTCAGGCCACAGAACCTGTTGCACAGTGGCCAATCAAAGCTTGTTAAGCCTGCTTTACACGTTGCAATATCGCATACGATACGTATGCGATTTGCAACACCCCCATCGTATGTGCAGCACGTTCAATTTGTTGAACGTGCCGCACATACGAGTAACCCCCCCGTCGCACGTACTTACCCGTCCATACGACCTCGATGTGGGCGGCGAACGTCCACTTCCTGGAGTGGGAGGGACGTTCGGCGTCACATCAACGTCACGCGGCAGCCGGCCAATAGAAGCGGAGGGGCGGAGCTGAGCGGGACGTAAACATCCCGCCCACCTCATTCCTTCCGCATTGCTGGCCGGGAGCTGGACGAGGCAGGTGAGATCTGTTCATCGTTCACAGGGTGTCACACACTGCGATGTGCGCTACCCCGGGTACGATGAACAATCTGACGTGCAATTCCAGAGACAGGTACGATATGTATGCGATGAACGTTTTACCATTCAATCGCAATCGCACGTACCTGTCACACACTGCAATGTACCTTACAATGCCGGATGTGCGTCACTTACGACGTGACCCCGCCCACACATCGTAAGATACATTGCAGCGTGTAAAGCGGGCTTTAGATTGACCACATAATACCTGCTGCAGTGCAATAAAAAAAAAATTCAGAGATTGAGCCCACAAAGAATGGTGCACAGTGTACACACAGAGCTTTTTGGAAGATTCCAGCCACAGAAACTGGTGCAGTATTGCCAATTAGAGCTTGTTATATTGGTCACACAGTGCCTGCTGCAGTGCAATACAATTTTTTTCAGCGATTGAGCTCAGAAAAACTGGTGCATAGTGTATGCAGTTTCTCAGAATAAAACTTTTTTTAGGGGTACCTCAAATCAATATTCTATCAGAAAAATACCCATTCACTTTGAGTGACAAAGAGGAATTTTTTTAAAAAATTACTTAATTTATTTGGTTATATTAAAAAGGGAGTCCTTTGACCCAAACATACAGTACACCAAAACATGAACAACAATAATACATAAAATAAAAGACAATAGGTAGTCTCACCCACTTCAACAGGGACAGATAGAGAGGTTTTTAGAGTGGATGACTATCAATAATTCCACCCGGGAAAAGCGTCAGTACTCAGAGAGACGGGTGAATCTATATTCTCTCCCTAGTCTTCCCCTCAAACAATGTCCTTACCTAACAATGGAGCACATCCTAAGTTATACGATGCCCCCATTCCTCGGCGGCTTGCCCTTAACAATCCCTTCTCTATCCCTCTTAAGTGATGATATAAACGTCTCAAAAAGTGGTGAGTACCACCATTACCTCTGGCACATCCACATTACAAGGGTTATATTAGTAAAGGCAAACAATAATTATGAGGAAGGAGTTATCCTTCAATGATCTTCCTCAACAGCTTGCTTAAAAAATGACCCTGTACTCCTGAGATATATATCAGCTCATGAATATCAATAATTCAGAAATATGGAACTTATCCACTTATCTCCAAATCTGTCTTCTAGGTGCCTAGAGACCACCAATAGTTTCTTTAAACCGAGTCCATATGATTACAATTCATCTTCACATGATCTCGTCAAATCTTGCCCATCATGATCTTTATCCAGAGTCCATATAATTTTATTTCATTTTTTCAGGATCTCATTAATATCTCATCTCATCATGTCTCATCTCAACGCGTTTCGCTCCGTACACAGTAGCCGACGGAGCTCATCAGGAGATTTTTTTCATTTTTCAAAGAAGCATAATAGCCTGTTATGACAAGATCAATATCAGAGTCAAAAAACAAATTCATATGCCTTTTAATCCAAAAACCTAATAGTACATATAATAAAAGAGGAAGCTAATCCCCAGCAAAGACAAACCCCCAAATTTTTTGTATAGGACCAACATATTAACTCATATTTAGACAGACCAGTTATAGATGTAAATCATTTACCTTAGATGTTCAAGCCTCCAGGATCAGAGCGGTGTGACACACCATTGCTCTGACACTGGGGTTTAAATAGTGTAGAACCCTCCCTTTTCCATTCACATGACCCACTCCTGGTCACTCTATTGGACAAGGGTCGCAAAGGTTATAGACACTAAAATCAATAGACCAGTCTGTCAGTAGCTAGTACAAACATTTTTTTTAGCTAGATCGCTACAATCGCAAGTTCCTTTATATTAACAGATTTCACCTGGTGCTTTTAGTTTAACACAGTCAGGAAGACTCACTGTGTCCACGGCGCCTGCGCATTAACACCATCCGAACCAGGAAGTTCCAGGTGGAACGCTCAATGCGTTCCACCTACTGCGCATGCGCTAAAATAAAAGCCCAATGCGCATGCGTCCAGACATCTAATACGCCGTAAACCCAGCGCATTAGTCACAGCCGAACCAGGAAGTCCTTGGTGGAACGCACAGTGCGTTTCACCTGCTGTGCATGTGCTAAAGTTAAAGGCCACTGCGCATGCGTCCAGGCATCTAGTGGCGCTAAAAGCCCAGCGTTTTTATTTATATCAGATTTATAGAAGCAGCCAGGCCCCAGTAGTAAGGCTATCTAGTATTAAGTCCCAGATGAGCAGTGGAAAACAATAATATTTGTATCTGCTCATACTCTATTTTACGGATATAATACATCTTTTTTCGGCCGCTGCACTACCACAAAACGTCCACCAGAGGTCGGCAATGTACATAATCAATTCCTTACTAGAAAATGCAATAAACTGTCAATAATATCAGATAATACTTAGCTAGTCTCTTTTTTTATACGGATACTTGCATAGAGTTTTTAGTCTTATTTTATTTAAATTCTTAGGGGGTGTGATAAAGCCCAGCTAGGGAAGAACTTCAAAGAACGATATTTAAAAATCCAGGTGAAATCTGTTAATATAAAGGAACTTGCGATTGTAGCGATCTAGCTAAAAAAAATGTTTGTACTAGCTACTGACAGACTGGTCTATTGATTTTAGTGTCTATAACCTTTGCGACCCTTGTCCAATAGAGTGACCAGGAGTGGGTCATGTGAATGGAAAAGGGAGGGTTCTACACTATTTAAACCCCAGTGTCAGAGCAATGGTGTGTCACACCGCTCTGATCCTGGAGGCTTGAACATCTAAGGTAAATGATTTACATCTATAACTGGTCTGTCTAAATATGAGTTAATATGTTGGTCCTATACAAAAAAATTGGGGGTTTGTCTTTGCTGGGGATTAGCTTCCTCTTTTATTATATGTACTATTAGGTTTTTGGATTAAAAGGCATATGAATTTGTTTTTTGACTCTGATATTGATCTTGTCATAACAGGCTATTATGCTTCTTTGAAAAATGAAAAAAATCTCCTGATGAGCTCCGTCGGCTACTGTGTATGGAGCGAAACGCGTTGAGATGAGACATGATGAGATGAGATATTAATGAGATCCTGAAAAAATGAAATAAAATTATATGGACTCTGGATAAAGATCATGATGGGCAAGATTTGACGAGATCATGTGAAGATGAATTGTAATCATATGGACTCGGTTTAAAGAAACTATTGGTGGTGTCTAGGCACCTAGAAGACAGATTTGGAGATAAGTGGATAAGTTCCATATTTCTGAATTATTGATATTCATGAGCTGATATATATCTCAGGAGTACAGGGTCATTTTTTAAGCAAGCTGTTGAGGAAGATCATTGAAGGATAACTCCTTCCTCATAATTATTGTTTGCCTTTACTAATATAACCCTTGTAATGTGGATGTGCCAGAGGTAATGGTGGTACTCACCACTTTTTGAGACGTTTATATCATCACTTAAGAGGGATAGAGAAGGGATTGTTAAGGGCAAGCCGCCGAGGAATGGGGGCATCGTATAACTTAGGATGTGCTCCATTGTTAGGTAAGGACATTGTTTGAGGGGAAGACTAGGGAGAGAATATAGACTTACCCGTCTCTCTGAGTACTGACGCTTTTCCCGGGTGGAATTATTGATAGTCATCCACTCTAAAAACCTCTCTATCTGTCCCTGTTGAAGTGGGTGAGACTACCTATTGTCTTTTATTTTATGTATTATTGTTGTTCATGTTTTGGTGAACTGTATGTTTGGGTCAAAGGACTCCCTTTTTAATATATCCAAATAAATTAAGTAATTTTTTAAAAAAATTCCTCTTTGTCACTCAAAGTGAATGGGTATTTTTCTGATAGAATAGTGCATAGTGTATGCACAAAGTGTTTTGGGAAATTCAGACCACAAAAACTGGTGCACAGTGGCTAATTAGTGCTTGTTAGATTGGCCACACAGGGCCTGCTGCTGTGCAAGAACACATTTTTCAGAGATGGAGCCCCCGAAAAATGGTACACACAGAGCTTTGGTACACAGTGGCCAAATAGAGCTTGTTAGTGTAGCCACACAGTCTGCCAGTATGGAGAGGAATCGACTCTGCAATAAGTTTTGTAAAAAAATTGCTAGTAGCAGTTAGTTGTTCTGCGCACATGCATATTTCAAAGCATCTCACCTCAAAGTGGGAACTCTGGCAATTGGAGGACTACAGTATATGTCACATAGGATATTCAGAGACTGCATTATACACATAACATAGGAAACGCTGAGACTGCTGTGTATACATCAAATAGGATACACTGAGACTGCTGTATACACATCAAGTAGGATACACCATGAGTGTAACATGCACATCTTATAGGATACATCACATTTGATATTCAGAGACTGCTGTATATACATCACATAAGAGACACTGAAGCTGCTCTTTAAATTACTTAGGATACACTCAGACTCTGCTATATAAATCAACTAGGAGACACCAAAATGTCTGTACATGCATCACATAGAAGAAGACAATCAGACTGCTGTATGTACATCACATAGGAGACAATGAGATTGTTGTTACATAACATAGGAGATACCAAAACTGCTCCATATGTGGTGCCTCTGCGGCTTCAGGCGCCACAGGGTACTGGACCTCACCCGAGGCAAAGTATTCATCTTGTATACGGAGGAGGTCATCACCGGTAAACTACTATAATTCACCACCATACATAGTTAGTTGCCCTCTCACTGGGACTGGGGTGGGGGTAGAGACATTGGAGGGTGGCCATCACTAATGTAGTGGACCCTCTGCTCATTAGTCAGAAACCCAGGGGGAAGGGCTGGACACAGGGAGTAAGGCGACACACACACAGCCAGTGAGCAGTTTCTCACAGAACACAGGAAGTGACAGTCTGAGGAGAGAGAAGGGTGAAGGAAAGTTACAGGAGACTGGTCCTGGGGACGGGCGGCTGGTGGAATTTGTCCCAGGACCAGAAGAGGGGCAGAGCAAGACACTGACACTCAGAACAGCAAAGGACAGGAGACATGTGAGACGCAGGAGAACACGGTCGCTGAGGAGAGAGACCATAGCTCCTTGAGGACCAGCGCACACCTCAGGGTGCGGAGCCCTAGGCTGGTAGGCACTTCGCGGCCTGCCAGCAGAATCCGCTGGGCAGGGTTTTGCAAGTCTCCTGGCCCACCTAAAGTGCCCGGGGTAAAGCAGTATATAGAGCCAGGAGTCGTAACCAACGGACGGCACCAGCAATGGACTCGCGCTACCTGCTATACAGGACGGGAACTGAACCATTCCCAGGACTCGGGTCCCAGCGAAGCTTCAGGCCGCAGGGACTCACACAACACAGTGCAGGGAGGAAGGACTCACAGAGAAACCCACCGGTTCTGACCTTTATACTATCCAGGATCGGCTGGAGCCCATGATGGCGAGGTCCGGTGGTCCAAAGGTGGTGAGTAAAAGAACTTGATCTGCAACCCCTGTGTTGTCTAATCCTTCCTGTGCCACAGCTGCATAGCAGCAGGGGACTATCACTCCCCACTTCCTCCCTGGGGCCTAGCTCTACCTATGGAGAGCTGCAACACCCAAGCTGCATCACCATCTGCCCCAGAAGAGAGAGACTTTCCGCAGCAGAGGATAATACTTGGCTGCACACCACAGGTGGCGTAGTCATGAACCTAACATCTCCCCCTACACCTTTATTTGATGACACCACCGGGGTCATGGAACCGGGCCTCTCCGTCGTGACGTCCCGTCCTAAACCCCTGAAGCTGCGGCCCGGTGACGAGTCACCCCACGGCCCCGGCCCGGGTGTGTCACATTCATCAAACAAGTTACACTGGGACTGGTACATTACATAGTAGCCAATGTGATGGCTGCAAACACATCACATCGCAGACACTGAGCCAAATGTATACTTATCACATATATGATATGCATACACCACAACAGAGTAGGTGTATATGTATCACGTAGAATACAATGTGAATGCTTTATATACAGTGCCTACAAGTAGTATTCAACCCCCTGCAGATTTAGCAGGTTTACACATTCGGAATTAACTTGGCATTGTGACATTTGGACTGTAGATCAGCCTGGAAGTGTGAAATGCACTGCAACAAAAAAGAATGTTATTTCTTTTTTTATTTTTTTTTTTAAATTGTGAAAAGTTTATTTAGAGGGTCATTTATTATTCAACCCCTCAAACCACAAGAATTCTGTTTGGTTCCCCTAAAGTATTAAGAAGTATTTCAGGCACAAAGAACAATGAGCTTAACATGTTTGGATTAATTATCTCTTTTTCCAGCCTTTTCTGACTAGTTAAGACCCTCCCCAAACTTGTGAACAGCACTCATACATGGTCAACATGGGAAAGACAAAGGAGCATTCCAAGGCCATCAGAGACAAGATCGTGGAGGGACACAAGGCTGGCAAGGGGTACAAAACCCTTTCCAAGGAGTTGGGCCTACCTGTCTCCACTGTTGGGAGCATCATCCGGAAGTGGAAGGCTTATGGAACTACTGTTAGCCTTCCACGGCCTGGACAGCCTTTGAAAGTTTCCACCCGTGCCGAGGCCAGGCTTGGCCGAAGAGTCAAGGCTAACCCAAGGACAACAAGGAAGGAGGTCCGGGAAGATCTCATGGCAGTGGGGACATTGGTTTCAGTCAATACCATAAGTAACGTACTCCACCGCAATGGTCTCCGTTCCATACGAGCCCGTAAGGTACCTTTACTTTCAAAGCGTCATGTCAAGGCTCGTCTACAGTTTGCTCATGATCACTTGGAGGACTCTGAGACAGACTGGTTCAAGGTTCTCTGGTCTGATGAGACCAACATTGAGATCTTTGGTGCCAACCACACACGTGACGTTTGGAGACTGGATGGCACTGCATACGACCCCAAGAATACCATCCCTACAGTCAAGCATGGTGGTGGCAGCATCATGCTGTGGGGCTGTTTCTCAGTCAAGGGGAGGGGCCATCTGGTCCGCATCCATGGGAAGATGGATAGCACGGCCTACCTGGAGATTTTGGCCAAGAACCTCCGCTCCTCCATCAAGGATCTTAAGATGGGTCGTCATTTCATCTTGCGACACGACAACAACCCAAAGCACACAGCCAAGAAAACCAAGGCCTGGTTCAAGAGGGAAAAAATCAAGGTGTTGCAGTGGCCTAGTCAGTCTCCTGACCTTAACCCAATTGAAAACTTGTGGAAGGAGCTCAAGATAAAAGTCCACATGAGACACCCAAAGAACCTAGATAACTTGGAGAAGATCTGCATGGAGGAGTGGGCGAAGAAAACTCCAGAGACCTGTGCCAGCCTGATCAGGTCTTATAAAAGACGATTATTAGCTGTAATTGCAAACAAGGGTTATTCCACAAAATAGTAAACCTAGGGGTTGAATAATAATTAACCCACACTTTTATGTTGAAAATTTATTAAAATTTAACTGAGCAACATAACTTGTTGGTTTGTAAGATTTATGCATCTGTTAATAAATCCTGCTCTTGTTTGAAGTTTGCAGGCTCTAACTTATTTGCATCTTATCAAACCTGCTAAATCTGCAGGGGGTTGAATACTACTTGTAGGCACTGTACATCATATAGGAGACAATCAGGAAGGTGTTATTATATAGAATACACTTTGACTGGTGTATATACGTAACTTAGGAGACACTGTGGCTGACATACTTACATCACATTGGAGACACTGAGGCTCATATGAATACTTCACATAGAAGTCACTGAGGTCCTTTGTATATACACTAATGCACAAAAGGATAACAATTTTTTGAACTTTTGACTTTTAAGCTTCATATCTCATTATTCACTACAGCTTCGAATGTGAAACTACCTTCATTTTATAGACAGTCATCTAGGCTATCCCATTCATAAATTTGACTTGCAATTGTTTAGCATTTGATAAGTTATGCAGATTCTTGTCATGTCACTGCATTGTTACTGTTTTGCTCCTGGTAGTGAAAAAATATTTTTCTTCCTATATACTACAAATTACAAACTGTTCTTACATTCCTAATAGCTCAGTGTGCTAGTAGCATAATTCCCAAGCAAAAGGTCACTGGTTGGAAACCTGGAGCAGCCTTTTGCTCTTCAGTGTACATCACATAGATGCAGATACATAACATAGGAGACACTGCAATTGCTGCCTTCATCATAAACGCAGGACAGAAGCTCGTAGTGCACTCTTGCCAAAGAGAAATGCCCTGATGCTGGCACTGGGCAGTGTGAGGGCATAATCCAGCATTTAGTCTGCCTTAGTGAGGGGTGGAATGATCACAGTTGCAGGGGTCATGACCGTCACTGGGCTAGGGGACGGATGGCCCTGCCAAGCTTCAGCTTGATGTGCATCCATTGGCACACAATCAGCTGAAAGAACGGAGACATATATACAAGGAAAGGGGCATATTTACCAGGAGAGGCCCAGGATGGGGACATATATACCAGAAAGGGGACCTATAAATCAAGATGATGACATGTATACCAGGAGGATTGCAGGATGTTACATATAGAAGGGGACAAGGAGGGGCACATATAAATCACGAGGGGGCAAATAAACTATGATTGGGACATATATACCAGGAGGTGCCCAGTATGGGGAAATATATACCAAGAAAGGGACTTCTTTCCCAGGATGGGGACATATGCACCAGAATGGGAACATATATACCAGGATAAGACACATGATGGAGACATATATACCAGGAAGGATCCCAGGATAGAGACATATATACCAGGATGGGGACATATATACTAGGATGAGGCACATACACCAGGAAGGAGCCTAGGATATGGTCATGTATACCAGGATGGGGACATAAATTCCAGGAAGGGGCCTATGATGGGATATATATACCAGTATATACCAGGAAGAGGCCTAGGATGGGGACATATATACCAGGAAAGGGTCTAGGATAAGGACATATATACCAGGATGGGGACATATATACCAGGGTGTGGCCTAAAATTGGGAAAAATACAGTATACCAGGATGGGGGACATATTTACTAGGACGGGAGGCATATATACCAGGATGCAGGACATATTTACCAGGATGGGAGGTATATATAGCAGGATGGGGTACATATATACCAGGATTGAGATATATGTACTAGGATGGGGGACATATAAACCAGGAAGGGGGACATATTTACCAAGAAGGAGGCCAAGATGGGGTACATTAGAACAGGATAGGGGACATTACTACATAATGGGGGGAAGGCAACTCATTTATCTTTATAGGATTTAGAAAGCTTCAAGGGCCTATACACCTGACCAACATGAGGGGGGACTAGGTTAAAATTTTGCACAGGGGTTCATCGAACTCAAGTTATGACTGGCCATAGCATTCAGTAGTGATTGTTGCGTACACATACTCGCAGTCTAAGGAAGAAGCAAAGGACCCGCAGCTGATAAAACGGTACCAGCGATCCATGTACTGCAGTACCCAGAGACCTACCCGAGGCCCAAAGGAAGTGACAGGGCTAGAGGCTCCCAACATCTAAGCTATGGACTGAATGAGATGTTTCAACTGTTTAGATATCTAAGACATGAGTGAAAAACAGCAGAATAGCAGGAAATTTTATATAGTCATGCATTTAGAGCTGCTACCTTTGAGGGAGAGGGTGGTACTGATTTTGTTTGTGCTGTTTTTTATTTTTACATATTTATTTCCTTTTCTTCCTGTGCTTGTGATGGATTGTAACAGTAAAGTGTCTAATTAAATGTGAATCTCCGTAATCTCCAAATCTTATAATAAAATAGGATTTACAGTATATAAAATCTTAATGTAAAAAAGAAAAGCATCTGTTCTAGTTACTGATTTGTATTTTTAATACAGTAGCTCTGTTTTATGAAATCATGATATTGATTATCTAAAAAAGAGGATGGCTCAAATACCAAATAAGTCATATAGGTCTATGAATGCTTTTAGTGACCCAAAAAGAACATGCACAGGGGTAAGTGGGTACAGAGCTAAAATATCCCTCATTCATCTTACTTAGCCTTTGTGTTTTTTTCTCTTCGTCTTAAAAACTACCTGTCACCAGGTCAAAAGTGGCTTTTTAGTGCTTTTAGTTTATATCTGCTGCTCCCCTATGTCTATCATTTTTTTCTCCTTTTAAATTCATCATACAATTCTAGAAATATAGGCTTTTTTTATTTGGAGACAATTTTTATCATTCTTACCAAGGGAGAGTGGCTCACAGGACTTTCTGTGGTGGTGTCTTTAGACTGTTCTGCATTACTACCCTGTGAATAATGTCCCCCTTGTAAAGACCTTAAATAGTAGTACTAAATAATAAAGCCAATCTCTCTGGAATCGTAAGGCAGATTTAAAAGAAAAAAAAAAAGATTACTCAGGGGAGCAAGTGTAGTAGCATAAGAGCAAAAAATTGACACTTTTGACCTGGTGACAGGTCCTCTTTAACCCCTCCTCGACATATGATGTACCCCGTATGTCATGGTTGGGAAGGGCTTTCCGACTGATGATGTACATGGTGCATCATGGCAATCGCGCAGGCACAGAAGCTGTGTTTGTGCGATCACTCCCGACACTGGGGCTTACCTGACAGTCGAGACCCAACTTTTACAGCCCGGAGCAATTTCCACACCACCCCTGGCTGTTAATTCCCCTAAATTAGTGGTTCCCAACTCTAGTCCTCAGGGCCCACCAGCAGTGGATGTTTTCAGGATTAAGGGCACAAAAATTCAAAGTTTGAAAATTTTCACCAAATTTCAGATATTTTCAAAAATAAACATAAAAATATTATCCTAAATTTACCACTCACATGAAGTACAATGTATCATGAAATAACAATCTCAAAATCCCTCATAAAGTGACACTGGCCAGAATTAAAAAAAAAAAATGATCTGATCAGGAAAGTGAAAACCAGGCTTGGTCGTGAAGGGGTTAAACATTTACAGTCTGTGATGCTGTCTGCCATCTCCAGGTAAAAGGTGAACTTTACTCTAAATGTCTCTAAATGATTTAGGGGCTGATCATTAGGTGATTGATTTTTAAGTTTGCATAGATAACTTCATTTTTGGTATCATATCCTCCATGTGTCCAGGGAAATGTACTTACTTCCGTTACAAAAACCTTTCTAAAATTCTGAGAATTTCACTGGACCAAAACCTTTACCCTAATAAATATGTATTTGAGGCTTTTCTAGTTCACATTCCAGTATCATTATCTACTTTACCCATTTCCACAGTTGTATAGTGAATTGCCTTACGGTGGCATCTTTTTTTACCCTCCCACATTTTCTATGGTTCCATCCACAATACACACTTTTCGGATTATGATGAATAAACAAAATTATTATTATTATTTATTATTATAGCGCCATTTATTCCATAATGCTTTACAAGTGAAAAGGGTATACATAAAAAGAAGTACAACAATCATGAACAATACAAAAACAGACTGGTATAGGAAGAGAGAGGACCCTGCCCGCGAGTGTTCACAGTCTACAGGGAATGGGTGAGGGTACAATAGGTGAGGACAGAGCTGGGTGCACAGTGGTGTACTGGACTGAGGGTTATTGTAGGTTGTAGGCTTGTTGGAAGAGGTGGGTCTTCAGGTTCCTCTTGAAGCTTTTCCCGGTAGGAGAGGGTCTGATATGCTGGGGTAGATCGTTCCAGAGTATGGGGGATGCAAGGGAGAAATCTTGTTTGCGAATATGGAAAGAGGAGATAAAGAGGTGTAGAGAAGGAGATCTTGTGAGGATCTGAGGTTGCATGCAGGTAGGTACCGAGAGACTAGGTCACAGATGTGAGGAGGATATAATAAACTTAGCTCTGGCACACTAAAGTGATCAATGAGATGATAAAAGACTCCTTGAAATGCTGAAAATTCTTTTATTAGTGCAAAAAAGGATGATAAATCCTCCCTGGGGCCTACACCCGATACCCTGCACCACCACTGAGAGTCCCTATACAGCGCTCTGTTCGCCCTTTACCTCCACCAGCATACACCAGGGTTCCCCATAGAGCCTCACTGGGACGTTTTTTCCCTTGAATTTCCACAAGGCCTTAATGATTGAGTCCCTTATGCTCATAAAGAGATTGTGACCCTGAAACTACTAAGAATCTTTCAGCTGCACCAATATGTTATTTGGATACACCCTTATAACATAATCTAATACGTGGCTATCATATAACAATACAGGCACCCTTGCCTTTTCATGAATTTGAGGCAACTGAAAACCCTTCAGTGAGTGCATTCTACCAACCCTCACTACACCCATTGGGGTTTTTCCAGCAGTAACTCAGATTCTACCCAATTCCAGCTTTTGGAATAGGCTCGCATTATCTACACTAGAAATTCTAAGTGCATAAGGATTACGAGTTTTCCATTTGTACCATTGGCAATGACGCGATACAATTGAACACACACCACCGTGTTACTCATATAGATAACCATGTCCATGATTAAGACCTGTGAATAAGGTCGAAACGTCGGACGATTTATCATCCTTTTTTGCACTAATAAAAGAATTTTCAGCATTTCAAGGAGTCTTTTATCATCTCATTGATCACTTTAGTGTGCCAGAGCTAAGTTTATTATATTGACTTCAATTTTTTCTGAGCACCTACTACGTACACAGTGAGCCAGACATATTCTATTACAGATGTGAGGAGGAGACAGGTTGTGGATGGCCTTGTATGTCATGGTTAATGTTTTGAAGTGGAGTCTTTGGGCAATGGGAAGCCAGTGAAGGGATTGGCAGAGTGGCGAGGCTGGGGAATAGCGAGGGGAGAGGTGGATTAAGCGGGCTGCAGAGTTCAGGATAGATTGGAGGGGTGCAAGAGTGTTGGAAGGGAGGCCACAGAGCAGGAGGTTGCAGTAGTAATTAATTAATTAATTACGTCTTTGTCTTCTAATACATGGATTTCAGGCATAGCAATAAACATATTTTCTCTTATTTTGGAAACGTATTACTTTATAAGGGTTATTCTATACCAAGGTAACTGAGTTACTGGGAATGTAAATTTACTGACAAAATGCATCTCCTAGAGCTTTTCCGTTCTAATATTGAGATATTCCCACTTTTATACACATGACACCATGTTATTATTAATGCTTTCTACTATTATTTGTATCATTTGTGCTATCAAAGACAAAAACGCTTCATAATAAAGTAATTGTAAATCTAAAGAATTGTAGTATAGCCATTAACTACATTACTTGCCAGCAGTAGATTCAAGGTGAAACATCTGATACATTATTTAAACCAAATTATCCCAATGAAGCTTATAATTTGATAAAACGTTCTTTTATTGATGGTATATAAAAACATGAACACAAACATTAATTAAAAAATCAAGGCAAGGGGAGCAAGTACTACACCCACAATAAGAACTATATATATTAAATTACCTTAGTCCTAGCAGGCCAAATACAAATTCAATGTACAACAAGAGCATTAACTAGGCAGCTAACACCATCCCCATATCATGATAACAAAATGATCTGCATAAATCGCTGCCCATTGAAGTACTTTGCTCATAACAATACCAGACCTGCTGTCATATTAGTAGTACAATACTGCTCCCCTGCCAGCCACTCCAACACGTGTTTCACACCGCTTCCTCAGGGAGTGATGTGGAGGCAGGCAGTGAGCGTTCTTATATAGGACCGGCACACATGTATGAATAATCAAGCGCCCCATACCTTCATATGTGGCGCCACCATGTCAGCGCCCAGACCGGAAGTTCAGGAGCGCGTCACCGTCGGCCACGTCACACGCACGCGCACAGGCATGCGATGACGCGGGCGAGGGAGACGCGTCCCCTAGCAACCGTCGGGACGCAGACAAGCGGCGCGCAGCATGGGGAATATCACGTGTTTTTAAGCCGGATCACATGACCGCATTGTAACGGCGCCCTAACAGGAAATCCAGGGACGCACCACCTCAACCTACGTCACTATTATCAACAATATGATGATGCGGAGGGGGGAGAGTGCATCCCTGGAAAACCCAAAGGCGTCAGACGAAATGACATAATCACCGGGCAAATAACATTCAAAGGGCACAACATAACCCATACATTAATCATACCAATCAATCAACCATAACAAACCTTATATCCACAGAAACATACATCCTCACATAATATAATTATACAATGCATATATATACATGCACAGCAAATAAAAAAATTAAAATGAATATATGTATGTAAAATTAATATTTAATTATTATCAATAAAAAAGTGCACGTGAATGTGACAAATACGATGCAAAAATATATATATATGTGCATAATAAATAATAAATTATATATATATATAAAATATATATATATATATATGTGTGAAATGAATATATTGACGTCTCCCTCGCCCGCGTCATCGCATGCCTGTGCGCGTGCGTGTGACGTGGCCGACGGTGACGCGCTCCTGAACTTCCGGTCTGGGCGCTGACATGGTGGCGCCACATATGAAGGTATGGGGCGCTTGATTATTCATACATGTGTGCCGGTCTGTTAGGGCCAGATGGACGGGTAGACCCTGGAGGTGGATCCACTGGGCCGAACTCCCGGATGAGGGAAAGGAGTCCGGTAGCCGGAGCACTGTAGGTAGCAGGACAGTCCGTGCACTGGGAGAAAATGGAGAAGTCCCTGGGACCACGAGGTCACTGATGGTGGTCCGGGTGACGGAGCTCAGGTTCGGAAGCCGTGATGGTGTCAGGCGGGGTCCGGAACCGTTGGAGCGAGATGACGGGTCACCGCAGGGATCCGAGATGGTACGGACTGTCAGGATGGCAGATGGACAGCGTTCGGGGTTCGAGGTACCGCAGAACCGGATGGCGATGCAGGATCGGCTCTAGAAGATAGAGAGGTAAGTATCTCACAAAACACAAGGAGACCTGACTCCTAGCTTGGGAAAACACGAAGAACAGGCCCCGCTCCCTTGGACATTAACCCCCTATATACCCTGTACCTATGTGCATCATTTCCTGTAATTTGACACTGGCCCTTTAAGAAAGGGTCAGTGACCGCGCGCGCGCCCTAATGCGCATGCGCGCTGCGCGGGTGCCAGAAGCCAGGGAAGGAAGCTGAGAGGAGGACGCAGGGGAGCCGGCCAGGACCTGGGAAGCCGTCGGGCGCCGGGAGCGGAGACCAGGGGGCCTGGGAAGGACGGGCACCGGAGGTTGGAGAGCGGGGAGCATGGCAGGTGAGCCGGGGAGCGGAGCTGAGGACCCGGGGAGCGGAGCAGAGGACCCGGGGAGGGGAGCCGAGGACCCGGGGAGCGTGACAGTACCCCCCCCCCACGCCCCCCTCCCCGCAACCGGGACATGAAGGCACGGATCAGAGGAGTGCCCACGTTCTCCCTGGGCTCCCAGGACCTATCCTCAGGACCATACCCCTCCCAGTCCACCAGGAAGAACTGCCGACCACGTACGGTCTTCATGGCCACGATATCCCTTACCGCATAGATGTCGTCCTCAGCAATAGGAGGAGGAGCCGGGCTGGCGGCAGCGGAGAAGGGACCAAGGACAACCGGCTTGAGCAGAGAGACGTGGAAGGAGTTGGGTATTCTCATTGTGGCCGGGAGCTGTAGTTTGTAGGAAACCTCATTGATCTTGCCGAGGACTTTAAACGGCCCGATGTAGCGAGGTCCCAGCTTGTAGGATGGTATCTTCAGTCGGATGTATTTGGAAGCAAGCCAGACGAGATCTCCCGGAGAGAAACACGGAGGATCTAGGCGTCTCTTGTCCGCGTGTCTCTTCATCCGCAGGGTTGCCCGTGCAAGGGACGCCTTAACTGAGTCCCAAATGGTAGTAAAGTCACGGAGTACTGCATCAGCAGCAGGGATGTCCGAGGACGAGGATACAGGCAATGGGACAGACGGCTGAAGTCCGTAGACGACATGGAAGGGAGAACTGGAGGAGGACTCACTGACGTGGTGATTATGGGAGAATTCTGCCCAAGGAAGAAGCGTGGACCAATCGTCATGATGGGCGTTCACGTAGTGACGTAAGAAAGAGGTCAATATCTGATTGACCCTCTCCACTTGGCCATTAGACTGAGGATGGTAGGCAGATGAAAAGTCTAAAGTCACTCCCAGATGTTTGCAGAGAGCCCTCCAGAAGCGGGAGGTGAACTGAGTTCCTCTGTCGCGCACTATGTGTGATGGAAAGCCATGCAAGCGGAAGATGTGATGTATATAGGCGTCCGCGAGTTCCTGAGCAGAGGGCAGTCCAGCCATAGGAACGAAATGGGCCATTTTAGAGAATCGATCCACCACGACCCATATGACTGTGTGTCCGGAGGACAATGGCAAGTCCGTAATAAAGTCCATCGCTATGTGCTGCCAGGGAACTGAGGGTATGGGCAGAGGCAGAAGACGGCCGTATGGCAGGTGTTTGGGTGTCTTGTTCCTGGCACAGGAGGAGCAGGCAGAGACAAAAGAGGCGACGTCCGTGCGCAGGGATGGCCACCAGTAATGACGTACAATAGCGCTCCATGTTTTCTTCTGACCTGCATGACCGGCTATTTTCGAGGCATGGCCCCAGTGTAACACTTTTTGCCTGTCAGTCTCAGAGACATAGGTCTTCCCGGGCGGTATCTGGGCCAGGGTGACAGGAGCCACCGGAATAATCTTGCTTGGACAGATGATGGGTTGAGATGTCTCTTCCTCCTGTTCCATGGGCACGAAAGACCTAGACAAGGCATCAGCGCGTACATTCTTGTTTGCGGGTCGGAAATGAAGCTGGAAGTCGAACCGGGCAAAGAACAAGGACCACCTGGCTTGCCGTGGGTTCAGTCGCTGAGCAGTCCGCAGGTATTCCAGGTTTTTGTGGTCCGTGTAAACAATGACAGGGTACACTGCTCCTTCCAGAAGATAGCGCCATTCCTCCAGAGCCAGTTTGACCGCCAATAGCTCTCGGTCACCGATGGTGTAATTGCGTTCAGGCGCGGAGAAGCTCTTGGAGAAGAAACCGCACGTCACCATCTTCCTGGAGGAGGACTTCTGCATGAGCACTGCTCCGGCTCCCGAGGAGGAGGCATCCACCTCCAAGGTGAACTGGCGGTTTAACTCTGGACGGTGGAGTACAGGAGAGGAGGCAAAGGCTCGTTTTAGAGCGCCAAACGCGGCGTCGGCCGTAGGTGACCAGTCCTTTGGATTAGCCCCCTTCTTGGTCAAAGCGGAGAGAGGAGCAGTCAGAGCCGAGAAGTGAGGAATGAACTGGCGGTAATAGTTAGCGAATCCGAGAAAGCGTTGGATTGCCTTCAGTCCAGAGGGAGGAGGCCAGTTGAGAATGGAGGAGACCTTCTTGGGATCCATCTGCAGTCCGGTATCGGTGATGAGGTACCCCAGGAAGGGGAGAGAAGACTGTTCGAAGACGCACTTCTCGTACTTGGCGTACAGACGATTCTCTCTCAGTCGTTGTAGAACCAGTTGCACGTTCTCTCGGTGGGTCTGGAGGTCCGGAGAGAAGACAAGGATGTCGTCCAGATATACCACCACACAGACGTAGAGAAGGTCCCGAAACACATCGTTCACTAATTCTTGGAAGACAGCTGGTGCGTTACACAGGCCGAAGGGCATCACGCAGTATTCATAGTGCCCATCGCGAGTGTTGAACGCGGTCTTCCATTCATCCCCTGAGCGGATACGGACCAGGTTGTAGGCACCCCGAAGATCCAACTTGGTGAACACACGAGCTCCTCTGAGCCGATCAAACAATTCGGGGATGAGCTTCAGGGGGTACTTGTTTTTCACCGTGATTTGGTTCAATCCCCGGTAGTCTATACATGGGCGTAGGTCACCCTCTTTCTTCTTTACGAAGAAGAAGCCTGCTCCAGCAGGAGAGGAGGATCTCCGGATGAATCCCTTAGCCAGGCTCTCTGTGATGTACGTAGACATGGCCCTTGTTTCGGCTGGAGACAGTGGATATATCCGTCCTCGAGGTGGTGTAGTTCCCGGGAGCAGGTCAATGGCACAATCGTAAGGACGATGTGGCGGAAGTACTTCGGACTCCTTCTTGTCAAAGACGTCCACGAAGGACCAATAGGCTGAGGGCAGTCCCGGTAGGGACTCGGGAACCGGAGGTCGCCGGATGGGTTGTATGGTCTTCAGACACCTCTCATGGCAAGAAGGCCCCCATCGAGTAATATCACCAGTGCCCCAGCTGACTGAAGGCTCGTGTGTCCGCAACTAGGGAAGACCCAGCAGAATTTGATGTGACATATGTGGGAGGACGTAGAGAGCGATGTTCTCGGTGTGCAGAGCACCGATACGCAGTTCAAGCGGCTTGGTGATCCAGGAGATGGTGTCAGAGAGAGGTCTCCCATCCACAGAGGCAATCACGAGGGGCTTGTCGAGTGGAGTAACAGGCACATGGTACTTGTCCACCGTGGCCTGCTGGATGAAATTGCCTGCTGCCCCAGAATCGAGGTACGCCTCAGCCGTAAACCGCGTCTCTCCCGTTGTTACTTGCACAGTCCATGTGACTGGGTCTGAGAGAGTCCCAGCACCTAGGGTGGCCTCTCCTACCAACCCTAGGCTTTGGAGTTTCCCGGCCTCTCTGGACAGGCGCGTAGCAGGTGTGTGCCCTCTCCGCAGTAAAAGCAGAGACCCTTGGCGAGCCGCTCTGCTCGACGTTGTTCAGACTGTCGCACACGGTCGATCTGCATGGGCTCATGGACGGAGACACCAGAGGCCGTTGACTGGAGTACGGCGGGCTTCCGTGGAGGAGAGGAATGCCGTACCGGACGTCTCTCACGGGATACCTCTTTGGACCGCTCCTGAAAGCGTATGTCCACTCGAGTCGCTAGGGTAATCAGGGCGTCCAGGGTGGACGGTACATCACGTCCAGCCAGCTCATCTTTGATTCGACCTGATAGTCCTTCCCAGAAGGCGGCGGTTAGGGCCTCGTTATTCCACCCGAGTTCTGAAGCCAAGGTGCGGAAACGGATGGCGTATTGACCCACCGTCAGTGTTCCCTGACGTAACCGGAGAAGTGATGACGCAGACGCGGAGGCGCGTCCGGGTTCGTCAAAGGTGCTGCGAAAGGCCTGCAGGAACTCCTGGAGGTTCTTGGTCATAGGTTCCTCCTTCTCCCACAAGGGGTTCATCCACGCCAGTGCCTCGCCCTCTAGGTGAGACATGATGAAGGCGACCTTGGCTTGGTCGGAGGCAAACAGATGTGGCAGCTGCGTGAAATGGAGGGAGCATTGGTTTATAAACCCCCTGCAGGTCTTGGGATCTCCGGCGTACCGGGGTGGTGTGGCCAAACGCAGTCTGGAAGCATCCGAAGAGGCAGCCACGGGAGCGGGGGTCATGGCTTGACTAGTGGAGGCTCGGGATGTTGAAGACGTGACTGCCGCTTGTAGTGTGGTCAGGCGGGTGTCCACGGAAGTCATAAAGTTCAGCATGCGGGTCTGAACTTCACGCTGGCGTTGGAGTTCCTCATGCAAGGCCGCTAGTGCTTCGGCGGGATCCATGGCCTGTTCTTACTGTTAGGGCCAGATGGACGGGTAGACCCTGGAGGTGGATCCACTGGGCCGAACTCCCGGATGAGGGAAAGGAGTCCGGTAGCCGGAGCACTGTAGGTAGCAGGACAGTCCGTGCACTGGGAGAAAATGGAGAAGTCCCTGGGACCACGAGGTCACTGATGGTGGTCCGGGTGACGGAGCTCAGGTTCGGAAGCCGTGATGGTGTCAGGCGGGGTCCGGAACCGTTGGAGCGAGATGACGGGTCACCGCAGGGATCCGAGATGGTACGGACTGTCAGGATGGCAGATGGACAGCGTTCGGGGTTCGAGGTACCGCAGAACCGGATGGCGATGCAGGATCGGCTCTAGAAGATAGAGAGGTAAGTATCTCACAAAACACAAGGAGACCTGACTCCTAGCTTGGGAAAACACGAAGAACAGGCCCCGCTCCCTTGGACATTAACCCCCTATATACCCTGTACCTATGTGCATCATTTCCTGTAATTTGACACTGGCCCTTTAAGAAAGGGTCAGTGACCGCGCGCGCGCCCTAATGCGCATGCGCGCTGTGCGGGTGCCAGAAGCCAGGGAAGGAAGCTGAGAGGAGGACGCAGGGGAGCCGGCCAGGACCTGGGAAGCCGTCGGGCGCCGGGAGCGGAGACCAGGGGGCCTGGGAAGGACGGGCACCGGAGGTTGGAGAGCGGGGAGCATGGCAGGTGAGCCGGGGAGCGGAGCTGAGGACCCGGGGAGCGGAGCAGAGGACCCGGGGAGGGGAGCCGAGGACCCGGGGAGCGTGACACGGTCCTATATAAGAACGCTCACTGCCTGCCTCCACATCACTCCCTGAGGAAGCGGTGTGAAACACGTGTTGGAGTGGCTGGCAGGGGAGCAGTATTGTACTACTAATATGACAGCAGGTCTGGTATTGTTATGAGCAAAGTACTTCAATGGGCAGCGATTTATGCAGATCATTTTGTTATCATGATATGGGGATGGTGTTAGCTGCCTAGTTAATGCTCTTGTTGTACATTGAATTTGTATTTGGCCTGCTAGGACTAAGGTAATTTAATATATATGGTTCTTATTGTGGGTGTAGTACTTTCTCCCCTTGCCTTGATTTTTTAATTAATGTTTGTGTTCATGTTTTTATATACCATCAATAAAAAAACGTTTTATCAAATTATAAGCTTCATTGGGATAATTTGGTTTAAATAAGCTGTTGGTTTATCCCGGTTGGATATTGAATCGTGGTGATTTATGGTCAACTCTTCTAATTTTGGGTTTATGTATTGTTGTAGAAGGACCTAATCAAATAATGGACTTTAAAAGCAGAGACAGTAATTGGATGTTACAAGTAACTAAAGTTTTTGGTGATGGTGGTAATACGGCACCTGTGGAGGTTGTTACCACTGGTTTGATGGATCAGAGGCTATTAAAAGACTTGTTGTTCCGCCGAATGAAAACTTGGTGGAATAAAACGTCCTTGGAGCAATATTTACTCAAACAAATGGTTCCAAGAGGATTGAGAATCCAGGTCCATCCAGCTTTCCCCATTGAGGATAATGGATTATTGGACAGATGGGAAGAAGCTTGTATAAATTGCTCCAAGAAATTTATAGAAATTTTGATTGAACATGATATGAAGTCAATGCAGAGTACAGAGGAACAGATTAAACAAGTCCAACTTAGATTGCGGTAGAATTTAAGTACAGAGAACAGATTGAAGTTTGAACAAGAAATTGAAACCTCCTTTCCTAAGTGGGAGGCGGATATTCAACAACTTAAAATGGATAAATTTAAACGAGATATGGGAGACTACCAAACAAACCAGGTCTTCAAGTGGAGAATGAGGAAATTGAAAGCCAGGTCCCATTCCATGTCATCTTTATCTAGTATCAATTCAGGCACTTCTAATGAAGAGATACCAACTTCCTCATATGGTATGATGACGAGACAAAATACACAGAAAAGTGCCATGAAGAGAAAACAAGATTATAATGGTGATGCTGGTCCTACCGAAAATAAAGTCCTAAAGAGGAGGAATTGGAAGCAGTACGGGTATTAGAAGAGCTTCTTCAGGAACAGACTGATGGAGATTTTGGATCGAACAGAAGACTATTGATTTCCTTGACTTGAAAATATCTGTGGATCAGGATGGTACTTTGCATACGACAATATTCCGCAAAGAAACTAGCATTAATGCTTATCTACATGCAAGATCTGCACACCCAGCTCATGTGATAAAAGGAATACCCACTGGACAGTTCATTCGTGCACGTCGTATTTGTGACAAGGATGAGGAGTTTGAAAAGGAGGCAGTAGAGCTCCAGAAGAGTCCTCAGGTCCGAAATGGGGATCATGGACGTGTGGGGGCTGCTCTGTGTGTCCTGTTATTTTGAAGACAAAGACCTTCTGGAACTCCGCGAGAACTCGGGAATTTGAAATTGTTCATCACATAAATTGCAAAACAGAGGCGGTAATATATCTTGCGACGTGCCCTTGTGGTTTTTTTTATGTGGGCATGACCTCAAGGGAATTAAAGGTCCGTATCCAAGAGCATATACGGGATATCAAGTCTGCATATGAGGTTAGATCTGATGATTTTGAGGCCATTAAGAAGCTGAAGCCATTGGCTAGGCATTTTCGTAATAAACATCCTGATTCATGGAAGGGGTTGAAAGTTCAGGGAATCGATCGGATCCATATGGGCTTAAGAGGAGGAGATTTAAAAACCCGCTTGCTGCAAAAGGAATGCCGATGGATCACTATTCTCAGAACAATTGTACCTTGTGGACTTAATGAACAATGGGGCTTTGGTAGCTTTTTGTGATCTGTATATTCTGTATTCTGCATTGACTAAATGGAGTAAGGTTGGTCAATATTGTACAGTGGTAAATGAATTGATATGAAGTGGTTTTAAATTGTTAATTGGGGTGAGTTTTCTTATTTAATAAAGTTGATCTGGCGTCGGGTGGGTTTATGTATGGGCTTATGTGGTTTTTAAGGGGCTTAGTAAGGATTGGTTGCTAATAAAATATTGTGGGCTTTGAAGTACTGATGTGGTAGAGTGTAGTATTTATTGGTAATTTAATGGATTGATTATTAAATGAGATTTTTTACATTGTCAATTTTATTGTATTCAAAATTTTTTTTTTTTTTATTAATCTATATAATTTTCACTTTCACTTATTATTCAGATATAAATTATATTTTTATTGTTCACTTTTTTGTAATTATCATTGTTTGCACTATTTTTTATGGATATATTTTTTATCCTCGTGTCTTCACCTATATATATATAATTTTTCATCACTTTCACTTGTCAATATATTCATTTCACACATATATATATATATATATATTTTATATATATATATATATATAATTTATTATTTATTATGCACATATATATATATTTTTGCATCGTATTTGTCACATTCACGTGCACTTTTTTATTGATAATAATTAAATATTAATTTTACAAACATATATTCATTTTAATTTTTTAATTTGCTGTGCATGTATATATATGCATTGTATAATTATATTATGTGAGGATGTATGTTTCTGTGGATATAAGGTTTGTTATGGTTGATTGATTGGTATGATTAATGTATGGGTTATGTTGTGCCCTTTGAATGTTATTTGCCCGGTGATTATGTCATTTCGTCTGACGCCTTTGGGTTTTCCAGGGATGCACTCTCCCCCCTCCGCATCATCATATTGTTGATAATAGTGACGTAGGTTGAGGTGGTGCGTCCCTGGATTTCCTGTTAGGGCGCCGTTACAATGCGGTCATGTGATCCGGCTTAAAAACACGTGATATTCCCCATGCTGCGCGCCGCTTGTCTGCGTCCCGACGGTTGCTAGGGGACGCGTCTCCCTCGCCCGCGTCATCGCATGCCTGTGCGCGTGCGTGTGACGTGGCCGACGGTGACGCGCTCCTGAACTTCCGGTCTGGGCGCTGACATGGTGGCGCCACATATGAAGGTATGGGGCGCTTGATTATTCATACATGTGTGCCGGTCCTATATAAGAACGCTCACTGCCTGCCTCCACATCACTCCCTGAGGAAGCGGTGTGAAACACGTGTTGGAGTGGCTGGCAGGGGAGCAGTATTGTACTACTAATATGACAGCAGGTCTGGTATTGTTATGAGCAAAGTACTTCAATGGGCAGCGATTTATGCAGATCATTTTGTTATCATGATATGGGGATGGTGTTAGCTGCCTAGTTAATGCTCTTGTTGTACATTGAATTTGTATTTGGCCTGCTAGGACTAAGGTAATTTAATATATATGGTTCTTATTGTGGGTGTAGTACTTGCTCCCCTTGCCTTGATTTTTTAATTAATGTTTGTGTTCATGTTTTTATATACCATCAATAAAAGAACGTTTTATCAAATTATAAGCTTCATTGGGATAATTTGGTTTAAATAAGCTGTTGGTTTATCCCGGTTGGATATTGAATCGTGGTGATTTATGGTCAACTCTTCTAATTTTGGGTTTATGTATTGTTGTAGAAGGACCTAATCAAATAATGGACTTTAAAAGCAGAGACAGTAATTGGATGTTACAAGTAACTAAAGTTTTTGGTGATGGTGGTAATACGGCACCTGTGGAGGTTGTTACCACTAGTTTGATGGATCAGAGGCTATTAAAAGACTTGTTGTTCCGCCGAATGAAAACTTGGTGGAATATAATGTCCTTGGAGCAATATTTACTCAAACAAATGGTTCCAAGAGGATTGAGAATCCAGGTCCATCCAGCTTTCCCCATTGAGGATAATGGATTATTGGACAGATGGGAAGAAGCTTGTATAAATTGCTCCAAGAAATTTATAGAAATTTTGATTGAACATGATATGAAGTCAATGCAGAGTACAGAGGAACAGATTAAACAAGTCCAACTTAGATTGCAGCAGAATTTAAGTACAGAGAACAGATTGAAGTTTGAACAAGAAATTGAAACCTCCTTTCCTAAGTGGGAGGCGGATATTCAACAACTTAAAATGGATAAATTTAAACGAGATATGGGAGACTACCAAACAAACCAGGTCTTCAAGTGGAGAATGAGGAAATTGAAAGCCAGGTCCCATTCCATGTCATCTTTATCTAGTATCAATTCAGGCACTTCTAATGAAGAGATACCAACTTCCTCATATGGTATGATGACGAGACAAAATACACAGAAAAGTGCCATGAAGAGAAAACAAGATTATAATGGTGATGCTGGTCCTACCGAAAATAAAGTCCTAAAGAGGAGGAATTGGAAGCGGTACGGGTACTAGAAGAGCTTCTTCAGGAACAGACTGATGGAGATTTTGGATCGAACAGAAGACTATTGATTTCCTTGACTTGAAAATATCTGTGGATCAGGATGGTACTTTGCATACGACAATATTCCGCAAAGAAACTAGCATTAATGCTTATCTACATGCAAGATCTGCACACCCAGCTCATGTGATAAAAGGAATACCCACTGGACAGTTCATTCGTGCACGTCGTATTTGTGACAAGGATGAGGAGTTTGAAAAGGAGGCAGTAGAGCTCCAGAAGAGTCCTCAGGTCCGAAATGGGGATCATGGACGTGTGGGGGCTGCTCTGTGTGTCCTGTTATTTTGAAGACAAAGACCTTCTGGAACTCCGCGAGAACTCAGGAATTTGAAATTGTTCATCACATAAATTGCAAAACAGAGGCGGTAATATATCTTGCGACGTGCCCTTGTGGACTTTTTTATGTGGGCATGACCTCAAGGGAATTAAAGGTCCGTATCCAAGAGCATATACGGGATATCAAGTCTGCATATGAGGTTAGATCTGATGATTTTGAGGCCATTAAGAAGCTGAAGCCATTGGCTAGGCATTTTCGTAATAAACATCCTGATTCATGGAAGGGGTTGAAAGTTCAGGGAATCGATCGGATCCATATGGGCTTAAGAGGAGGAGATTTAAAAACCCGCTTGCTGCAAAAGGAATGCCGATGGATCACTATTCTCAGAACAATTGTACCTTGTGGACTTAATGAACAATGGGGCTTTGGTAGCTTTTTGTGATCTGTATATTCTGTATTCTGCATTGACTAAATGGAGTAAGGTTGGTCAATATTGTACAGTGGTAAATGAATTGATATGAAGTGGTTTTAAATTGTTAATTGGGGTGAGTTTTCTTATTTAATAAAGTTGATCTGGCGTCGGGTGGGTTTATGTATGGGCTTATGTGGTTTTTAAGGGGCTTAGTAAGGATTGGTTGCTAATAAAATATTGTGGGCTTTGAAGTACTGATGTGGTAGAGTGTAGTATTTATTGGTAATTTAATGGATTGATTATTAAATGAGATTTTTTACATTGTCAATTTTATTGTATTCAAATTTTTTTTTTTTTATTAATCTATATAATTTTCACTTTCACTTATTATTCAGATATAAATTATATTTTTATTGTTCACTTTTTTGTAATTATCATTGTTTGCACTATTTTTTATGGATATATTTTTTATCCTCGTGTCTTCACCTATATATATATAATTTTTCATCACTTTCACTTGTCAATATATTCATTTCACACATATATATATATATTTTATATATATATATAATTTATTATTTATTATGCACATATATATATATTTTTGCATCGTATTTGTCACATTCACGTGCACTTATTTATTGATAATAATTAAATATTAATTTTACATACATATATTCATTTTAATTTTTTAATTTGCTGTGCATGTATATATATGCATTGTATAATTATATTATGTGAGGATGTATGTTTCTGTGGATATAAGGTTTGTTATGGTTGATTGATTGGTATGATTAATGTATGGGTTATGTTGTGCCCTTTGAATGTTATTTGCCCGGTGATTATGTCATTTCGTCTGACGCCTTTGGGTTTTCCAGGGATGCACTCTCCCCCCTCCGCATCATCATATTGTTGATAATAGTGACGTAGGTTGAGGTGGTGCGTCCCTGGATTTCCTGTTAGGGCGCCGTTACAATGCGGTCATGTGATCCGGCTTAAAAACACGTGATATTCCCCATGCTGCGCGCCGCTTGTCTGCGTCCCGACGGTTGCTAGGGGACGCGTCTCCCTCGCCCGCGTCATCGCATGCCTGTGCGCGTGCGTGTGACGTGGCCGACGGTGACGCGCTCCTGAACTTCCGGTCTGGGCGCTGACATGGTGGCGCCACATATGAAGGTATGGGGCGCTTGATTATTCATACATGTGTGCCGGTCCTATATAAGAACGCTCACTGCCTGCCTCCACATCACTCCCTGAGGAAGCGGTGTGAAACACGTGTTGGAGTGGCTGGCAGGGGAGCAGTATTGTACTACTAATATGACAGCAGGTCTGGTATTGTTATGAGCAAAGTACTTCAATGGGCAGCGATTTATGCAGATCATTTTGTTATCATGATATGGGGATGGTGTTAGCTGCCTAGTTAATGCTCTTGTTGTACATTGAATTTGTATTTGGCCTGCTAGGACTAAGGTAATTTAATATATATGGTTCTTATTGTGGGTGTAGTACTTGCTCCCCTTGCCTTGATTTTTTAATTAATGTTTGTGTTCATGTTTTTATATACCATCAATAAAAGAACGTTTTATCAAATTATAAGCTTCATTGGGATAATTTGGTTTAAATAAGCTGTTGGTTTATCCCGGTTGGATATTGAATCGTGGTGATTTATGGTCTACTCTTCTAATTTTGGGTTTATGAAACATCTGATACAGACTGCTGTTTTTTTCTTTCAATAAATCAAATAAAAATAAACCCCTAAAGAATTGGGCGATTATTTTGGTTTTTCGCTTTCACAGAACTACTATCAAGACAAACACAGGGGTTTTCACCAGAAAATTGGCTATCACGGCAATTGGAGACACATATGTCTTGTTGTAACATCTCTTAAATGTTGTGCTCCTGTCTCAGTAATTCATTTGTAAACTTGACTTATAAAGGAACCTCTGTGCTCTGAAAGCTGGCAAATAAAACCTTTCTGGTTAGTCAATGAAGAAATCACTCTTGGAATACTTTGGTCTTTTTGAGCATAAAAGTATTCACAGAGATTTTTGTGGCTAATACAGAATCACAATGTAATTTTTATCATCCAATAAAATGATATACAATAATTGAAGGGCCACTTATATCAGTCAGTCAATGCAATTTCACCAGGATAGTCTTGCAACCTCATTGGTAGAAACTAGAAATAAGCAGATTGTTTGAAATTTAAATTCGCCAGTTTTGCCGAATTTTTTCAAAGCGTTTGATTAATGGTGAAAAAATGTGCGCCAGTCTCAATACTGGACGGTTTGTAATTGCTCAGAAAATATACATGGGGGAGAAGAGAAAAGGAGAGAGAACTCTGGTGACCATAAGAGCTTATACTTTATAAGAGAAAAAAAGAAATAGAACACCTACTTAACATAAGAGCTTACACAATACAGAAGATAGATTGCAAATTGTTGATCAAAAGATCTTACACTCTAAAGGAAAGGACCCCGCTGATTATAAGAGCATACAGGTGTGATACAGAGAGGACACTGCAGACTATAAGAGCTTAAACTATACAGAAGAGAGAGCACACCACTGATCATAAATAGAGATGAGCGAACTTGTGGGAGCTCGGTTCGGTGAACCCAGCTGGACTTTAGATAAAGTTTGGTTTGGGATCCAGACTTGACCTAAATCCCAATGGCAGTTACTGTTTGAGCAGTTGGGGTCTTCGTCCACATACAGCCAGCCATAAAGAGATTACTTCCGGGGGCGGTTAGGCAAGGGTTTTCCATTTTGTTGGGTGCACACTACATCCGATCATGCTGTTGTTACCCCTGTGTACTCCAGGCTCGGAACCGAGCGCACTCAAGCACAGCAATGCTCACACAAGTGGTTTTCATACGTCAAGCCCCCAAATTCCAAACACAAGCTCTGCTTTTTTGTTAGGTCTGTGTTTGGTACGAACACCGGACAGTGGCCCTCGCGTTCGCTCATCTCTAATCATGAGAGCTTATACTCTAAAGGAGAGAGAGCCAACCGGTAGTCAAAAGATCTTACACTCTACATGAAAAGGATAGAGAAAAATCTTGTATATATGTGCATACATATATGAGAAACGGGTTTTAGCCGCGCTAAAAACCACTGTTACCAGGGTATTAATTAAGAATCTCTTTTATTACAGTATTCCAATGCGTTTTAGAGACATAAGCCGTCTCCTTCTTCAGGGTAAAAGAGAAAATGTACACACAGTATGCAGACCGGTTGGTTATATAGGAGTCCATTTCGCCACGTTGACATCTATGACGTCAATGCTCTCATGGTAACGGAGTGACTCATGAACACGTGAAGACTGCAGAGGAGGAGTACTATCTACTAGCAAAAAACATACAGAGCATCAAAGCTTTTTAAATAAACATGAAATGAATGTGAAAATAAAAATAAAATTGAAATAAAAATAAAGAATATATATAAACTGTTTGATTTTTTCAAAGCGCGTCAATATGATGACAGACGTAAGTAAGTGTTTAATGTGATACTAGAACCCAAAAAAGGGAGGTAACTCACTGGGTTCAGACACAAGGTGGTTGGTAATCATCCGTTACTCCATAGCTGACTACTTGCAGGAGAAGGGAGAATTGAGCGGCTACTACTAGTGCCACAGTGAGGAACCCGAAAGTGAGAAAATAATAATGTGCAGGTGACAAATGCACTAGTTTAATAAAGAAATGTGCATATAGATTATGTCGGTGCCGTCAAACTGAAAAGGGAGATGATTAAAAGTATTAGGAGGGATTCCTAGAAAGCAGGGGCAGTGAACTTGAGGTGAAAGAGACTACTTGCAGGTATGCACTGTCTTCTCCCTGCACTCAGGATACTGGTGCGGTCTGCTTTCCCACGCTTCTGAACCCGAGTTACCTTCACTGTGTCTCCACGCATGCGCTCCCCTTTATTTCCCACGGTTTGAACTTATTTCACCCTGGTTCTCATTGAGAACTTGCTCAGTGTCTCTGCGCAGGCGCTCTTCTTTCACCTCAAGTTCACTGCTCCTGCTTTCTAGGAATCCCTCCTAATACTTTTAATCATGTCCCTTTTCAGTTTGACGGCACCGACATAATCTATATGCACATTTCTTTATTAAACTAGTGCATTTGTCACCTGCACATTATTATTTTCTCACTTTCGGGTTCCTCACTGTGGCACTAGTATTAGCCGCTCAATTCTCCCTTCTCCTGCAAGTAGTCAGCTATGGAGTAACGGATGATTACCAACCACCTTGTGTCTGAACCCAGTGAGTTATTTAAATTTTATTTTTATTTTCACATTCATTTCATGTTTATTTAAAAAGCTTTGATGCTCTGTATGTTTTTTGCTAGTAGATAGTACTCCTCCTCTGCAGTCTTCACGTGTTCATGAGTCACTCCGTTACCATGAGAGCATTGACGTCATAGATGTCAACGTGGCGAAATGGACTCCTATATAACCAACTGGTCTGCATACTGTGTGTACATTTTCTCTTTTTCCCTGAAGAAGGAGACGGCTTATGTCTCTGAAACGCATTGGAATACTGTAATAAAAGAGATTCTTAATTAATACCCTGGTAACAGTGGTTTTTAGCGCGGCTAAAACCTGTTTCTCATATATGTATGCACATATATACAAGATTTTTCACTACGTCCATTACGGGCCGCTGCTTGAACCACGCTGACACTCACATGCTCTACAAGGGGTTGTGACTGGCACAACCTCATCAGGTGAGTGTATTCATCTTTTCTTTTTACACGGTTATTACCGGGTAAGACCCTATTGCGCCTTTGTCTCCCCTTCTCCAGCAGTCTGAAAAGGATAGAGAGCAGACTGTTGATCATAAAAGCTTACACTCTAGAAGAGAAAGAGAGAGACAAGAGGACCCGGCAGATTATGAGAGCTACAGAAGAGACTGACTTACCCAATGACTCTGGAAATTGAAAAAACTCTGCCCAACAAACTGTCTTCTGCTGAGAACTGATGATCTGTAATGTCCCAGTTACTGACCACAACTGTACAAGGTATGATAGATAATCTATTAGATGTCTTTCCTGCAGGGCAGTATGGGGAGGCATAAGTAACCACTAGTGATGAGCAAGCAGTAAAGTGCTGAGTGCTCGTTTCTCGAATAGAGTGGGTCCGATTATCGGACAGACTTAATTCGAGTAACGAGCAAAATCGAAGTCTATGGGGAACACTAGCATTTTCTCGACAGAGCTCTAGGGCTGGAGAATCTGGAAAATCAATGAAATAGATGGATACAGTGCTCAAATGGAATGGAAACAGCATGTGGAAGATGCCTGGACACATCTATGACTCTCAGGTACCAGGTTGGAAATGAAAAATTAAATAATTTAGAAAAAAAGCATGGGGTCCCCAAATTTTTGATAACCAACCAAGGTAAAGTAGGCAACTGTGGGCTGCTATCTTTTTTGCCTTGGCACATTGGCTTGCTATCAAGAATAGAGGGGACCTCAAGCTGTTTTTTTAAATTAAACCTGGTACTCAAGCACCCACAATACTCAATCAAGTGTGCCCAAGCACCCCGATGCTTGATTAATTAGCAGTGCCGAGCTTGCTCGCTCATCATTTGTAGGCACGCAAAAAGACATTAGTCTGGTCTCTGATGCATTGTCAATATGGGAAATGGTGACAATTTTTAATCTTTTTGCAAATTCCATAATATTTGTCTTATACTTCTCAGTGAATAAATGAGCTCTTGTCTAGTAGAGGCAAAATGGAAAAGAAGGGACAAAATAGATGATTTGCAGCCAAAGCAACAAAAAGTCTGCATACACTACCATCACACAATGTTTACATTGAACTAGATATTTACTCTTCCTACAGCTCTAAGACGTTATGGAGCAGGGTATTGCCTGAAAGTCTGCTTCTGCCCCAAATATACACTTACTGCACACTTACGGTACATACACATAGCCTAATACTGCAATTAATACTGAATAACCTACAGTAAAATCTAAATCTGATTTTGTTCCATGGAACTATACAGTCAGATTTTTTTTAGTGTTGATCTGTGTCCAAAAAAGGGAAAATCTTAATTTTATGATAATTTAATATTTTCTTAGCATAGAAAATCTAACTATGATAAATGATTTTCAAAGCGGGTTCCAGTTCATTTTTGTCCTCAAAGTAGATTTCTGAACAGTTTTCATGGAACAGGTGCTAGAAACAGATGTACTATATTATGCAGCAACATTAAAAAGGACACTTTGATTTATAGGTGTATGAATATGACCCAGACAAATTGATATCAAGCCAAATTTATGCTCAGGTCATTTTGCTTCCGTTAAAGAATTTCTGCTCAAGTCATTTCCATATGTAATCTTCTCCCTGATGCTAATTCATGTTGTTATACAATCTCATATATTGAATCTTGGCATGATTTTCACTAAATTCCAGTGTAAAAGAAATACATACCTATTAAGTGAAACATGCATATATTTACAAGTCTAGATCAGGGGTCTCAAACTCAGCCGGGTAAGTGGGCAGCACATAGAAAAAGTTGAATCCTGTAATATTGTCGCCTATTGTGTAATAATGTCCCCCCTTCCTGTAAAAATGTCCCTCAGTCTGTAATAATATTTCCTGTCCTGCAATTATGTCCCCATGCTGGTCCCCATCTTCTAGTAATGTCCTTATGCTAATCCACTTCTTGCTTTAATGTCCCGATCCTGGTTCCCTTCTTGTAGTAATGTCCCCATCCTGGAGTCCTTTTTGTAATAATGACCCCATCCTGGTCCCTTTCTTGTAGTAATGTCTTCATCCTGCTCCCATGTTTTAGTAATGTCCCCATTCTGGTGCTCTTCCTGTAGTGATGTCCCTATTCAGGTCCCACCTTGTAGTAAGGTTCCTATCCTTGTCCCCTTCTTGTAGAAATGTCTCAAGATCTTAGTGCTCTTCTTATAGGGATGTCCCCATCTTGAAGTAATTTCCCCATCCTTGGGCCACTCTTGTGGTAATGTCTCCATCCTCTACCATATTGTAGTAATGTCCCTATCCTAGTCCCCTTTCTTTTAGTAATGTCCCTTTCTTGTAATCCCTGGTCCCCTTCTTGTAATAGTCTCAAAATCCTAGTGCCCTTTTTATATGATGTAATAGCCCCAGCCTGTACCCATCTTGTAGTATTGTCTACATCCTGGTCCCCATCTTGAAGTAATGTCCCATGTTCCCATCTTGTAGTGTTTTCCACATTCTGGTGCACTCCTTGTAGTAATGTTCCCATTCTGGTCCCCATCTTGTAATAATATCGCAATCCTGGTTCCTTTCTTGTAGTAAGTCCATATCCTGATCTGCATCTTGTAGTAATGTCTCCATCCTGGTCCCCACCTTGTAGTAATGTCCCCATCCTAATCCTGGTCCCCATATTGTAGCAATATCCCCGTCCTGGTCCCATCTTGTAGTAATGTCCACAACCCTTGTCCCGTCTTGTCCCTTCATCCTCATATATTGGTATTGTCTCCTAGTGCTTATAAATACAAGCTTTTTTACAACCTATTGCTTCTTTAAATTTTCAACCATTCTTGAGAAATCACAGCTTGCTGCCTTGGAGACTGACCACCGCTGCTAGACAATAAAAAATGTGTAGTGCATACAAGCTCTTTTTTATTGCACTTGTATGACTATTTTGAAACAGACCAGGAGCGCTGGAGCAAGTGGTTTCCTCCTCAGTCCAGTCAGCTTCAATGCAGGGCTTACAAACTAGATAGCAGTGGTGGTCAGTCTCTGAGAGAGTGAGTTGTAAATGGGGATGAGCAGTTCATACCGGACACCTAGTGTCTGGTGCTCAAATTCGAACATGGACTTCTCATGGCAGTCTGTGGTCGAGAGTTCAGATACTGAATAAAGTTTGTTGAAAGGCTGCAGTGCAGATAACACTCGTCAACAACAAAATTGCATTTGGTTTGTAATATACCAAATCATATGTATGTTTGCCTCCAGATTCCAAATATACTGTCAAAAATGGTGTATCACATACAGTGCCTACAAGTAGTATTCAACCCCCTGCAGATTTAGAAGGTTTGATAAGATGCAAATAAGTTAGAGGCTGCAAACTTCAAACAAGAGCAGGATTTATTAACAGATGCATAAATCTTACAAACCAACAAGTTATGTTGCTCAGTTAAATTTTAATAAATTTTCAACATAAAAGTGTGGGTCAATTATTATTCAACCCCTAGGTTTAATATTTTGTGGAATAACCCTTGTTTGCATTACAGCTAATAATCGTCTTTTATAAGACCTGATCAGGCCGGCACAGGTCTCTGGAGTTATCTTGGCCCACTCCTCCATGCAGATCTTCTCCAAGTTATCTAGGTTCTTTGGGTGTCTCATGTGGACTTTAATCTTGAGCTCCTTCCACAAGTTTTCAATTGGGTTAAGGTCAGGAGACTGACTAGGCCACTGCAACACCTTGATTTTTTCCCTCTTGAACCAGGCCTTGGTTTTCTTGGCTGTGTGCTTTGGGTCGTTGTCTTGTTGGAAGATGAAATGATGACCCATCTTAAGATCCTTGATGGAGGAGCGGAGGTTCTTGGCCAAAATCTCCAGGTAGGCCGTGCTATCCATCTTCCCATGGAAGCGGACCAGATGGCCAGGCCCCTTGGCTGAGAAACAGCCCCACAGCATGATGCTGCCACCACCATGCTTGACTGTAGGGATGGTATTCTTGGGGTCGTATGCAGTGCCATCCAGTCTCCAAACGTCACGTGTGTGGTTGGCACCAAAGATCTCGATCTTGGTCTCATCAGACCAGAGAACCTTGAACCAGTCTGTCTCAGAGTCTTCCAAGTGATCATGAGCAAACTGTATACGAGCCTTGACATCACGCTTTGAAAGTAAAGGTACCTTACGGGCTCGTCTGGAACGGAGACCATTGCGGTGGAGTACGTTACTTATGGTATTGACTGAAACCAATGTCCCCACTGCCATGAGATCTTCCCGGAGCTCCTTTCTTGTTGTCCTTGGGTTAGCCTTGACTCTTCGGACAAGCCTGGCCTCGGCACGGGTGGAAACTTTCAAAGGCTGTCCAGGCCGTGGAAGGCTAACAGTAGTTCCCTAAGCCTTCCACTTCCGGATGATGCTCCCAACAGTGGAGACAGGTAGGCCCAACTCCTTGGAAAGGGTTTTGTACCCCTTGCCAGCCTTGTGACCCTCTACGATCTTGTCTCTGATGGCCTTGGAATGCTCCTTTGTCTTTCCCATGTTGACCAAGTATGAGTGCTGTTCACAAGTTTGGGGAGGGTCTTAATTAGTCAGAAAAGGCTGGAAAAAGAGATAATTAATCCAAACATGTGAAGCTCATTGTTCTTTGTGCCTGAAATACTTCTTAATACTTTAGGGGAACCAAACAGAATTTTGGTGGTTTGAGGGGTTGACTAATAAATGACCCTCTGAATAAACTTTTCACAATTTAAAAAAAAAAAAATAAAAAAAGAAATAACATTCTTTTTTGCTGCAGTGCATTTCACACTTCCAGGCTGATCTACAGTCCAAATGTCACAATGCCAAGTTAATTCCGAATGTGTAAACCTGCTAAATCTGCAGGGGGTTGAATACTACTTGTAGGCACTGTAAGATTTTTTAGATATTGCTGATTTTTTAAATGTATTTTGTGTACTTGCTTCGTCACCACAATCCCTCTTTTGTTTGTTTGAAATGATTGAATCACTGACTAAAATCCAGTGTAAAAAGCTATAAACACTCACTAGAGGGCAGGCGTACTATATGATTGATATTACGTAATGTGATTTAGCGGGCTTCCGTGGTATTGCTCAATGAAATGATATTGCGCAATGATATGTAAAGCTTGGGAATGAGTGAAATGTCTGAATGGTATATAAATGTGCAGTCATAGAGTTCTGGTGTATTTGTTAGCATTGGTGAGACCCTTTTAAAATTCTTGTCCTTTTTAATTACAGCAAAATGGCAAGTGCTCAACGTCGTTGTTGTTGCGTAAACCATCCTGATAACCTCTGTTTTGTGTGTGCAAAGTTTACAACAAAGGAAAAAAAAAAGCAAAATTGTGAAATATAAAGATCATGAATGGCAGATTTGCTGTGATTTAAAAGTTGATGCTCTGCTTTTAGGTTTACAGGGTTGCTTTACTAAATTCTGCTGCTTTTTGTGTCTGTGGGACAGCCGATACACCAAAAACCACTACACAGTCAAGGAATGACCTGTGAGGAAATTGTACATTCCTGGAAAAGAAAATGTCGAATATATCCCACTGGTTGATCCAAGCAAAATAATTCTGCTGCCTCTACATGTAAAGCTGGGGTTGATCAAGAACTTTATAAAAGCTCTTGATAAAGAGGTTCAGGCTTTCAATCATTTGATTGCTATGCTTCAAAAATTGAGTGCAGCTAAGTTAAAGGAAGGTATATTCATTTGACCTCAAATCAGAAAATTACTAAAAGATGAAACGTTCGAGTCAAAACTCAAAAAGCATGAGTCATCTGCTTGGTCCTCCTTCAAAACAATTGTTGATGGCTTCTTGGGTAACAATAAAGATGATGACTATGTTTCCATAGTCAATGAGTTATTGCAAAACTACACTGTGTGCAGAATTATTAGGCAAATGAGTATTTTGATCACATGATACTTTTTATACATGTTGTCCTACTCCAAGCTGTAAAGGCTTGAGAGCCAACTACCAATTAAGTAAATCAGGTGATGTGCATCTCTGTAATGAGGAGGGGTGTGGTATAATGACATCAACACCCTATATATGGTGTGTTTAATTATAAGGCAACTTCCTTTCCTTTGGCAAAATGGGTCAGAAGAGAGATTTGATGGGCTCTGAAAAGTCAACAGAGTTATATAGGTGGGTAGAGTATTCAAAGGCACTAACATGTAATCTCAACCCTATTTAAAATGTACAATTTTTATTAATATTCATTAAAATACCATAAATCTACAGACAGACACACAAACATATAGATAAGAAATGGATCAGATTAACCTTGTGACTCTTACAAGGAGATGTATAGATATATAAACTCACTTAGGGAGGGGAGGGATACTAACAAAGCCCTTAGTGGGTAGTGTATCCCTACCTACCAACGGAGGGTAAGACACCATAAGTTACCGGGCGCCCCCGCTCCACGTTGGCTTTCCCTCTCCCTGACCCTAATATAGGGATAAGATAGAAAACTCTATTGTGGTGCTTACACAGTCCGATATAAATTACAAAAAGGGTAGTTCTAGTCCCTATATTGTTTTCTGGACCAAAAAGTATCAAATTACTGATCCAAAAATAAAAAACCTTATTTATAATGTTTGCACAGTACAATATATATATATACAGGATTCTACTCACTATATTATTATCTTGTCCAAGGTAATAATTTTCTGATCCATAAGTTTTTACAATCAAACTTGTTCAAGGTGATATACCCCAAAAGTAATATTGACAATAACCTAGAGTCATATCACACGGGGCTCAGATAAACTCCCCATTACACTCTAGGAGCTGCAAAGAATTGGGATAAAGACACCCCTGCAAAAACTGCAAATAGAAAAATTGCTCCAATCACATTCAATAAAGACAGGGAGTAAAGATAGATCACTTCCCTGAAAAAGCAGGAGTCCAGTCCTGCAGGCTTGGAGCGAGGCCCGGCTAGTTCCATGCTACCGGGCCATCAAGTTGAAGTCAAACTAAGTGCCAGGAGGCAGGTCACGGATCACCAGGCAGCACTACTTGGGGACGGGACCCGGACGAGCTCCCCTCAGCGGCAGCGGTACCCAGAGACTTGGTTTACCTGGTTGTCAGCATCTGCTCATGAACTGAGTCAGTACGAGAGTGACCCCTGCATCCCACGGCACCCCTACACTGAGTGCCGGGGCATCCCCCTACCTGTGGAGGGTTACAACACCTTGCTGCCCCACTTCATCACCCCAGGTACTCCCCAAATTACCATACACCACGGGTGGCATCACGAACTATACATCCACTCCCCTGTAAATATCCCCCTTACATTTTAGTGGCCGCACGACCCCTGGGTCCGGAGACCCTCGAGCCACAGCGAACCCGGATCCGAGCAGCTCGCCTACTTCCACGGGGGCGGCACAGGCACATGTGTAGAATTTGGTGGTTCAGAGGTTTCTGAAAAAAAATACCTCGAGATGTCAGAGTTGCTGCAGAAAATGCGGGCTGTCTGTGTGCACTTTCGTCATTCTCACCCTGCTGCTACATGGTTGTTTGTGCTGCAGTGTAACTTCTGCTTTCCCGTTCACCACCTCATATGTGACAAACTCCACTTTGCATATGCTGGAGCGACGGTGCATCAGCAGGCAATAGTGGAGTTTCAGCTGCAGCATGCACGGGTGAGTCGCTCTGCGGAACACAACTTCACGACCAATACGTGGGCCTTCCTGTGGGACATGTGTACCACGTTGCACTGCTTCAAATACTCCACGAACATGGCCAGCGCTGATGACTTCATCATCAGCGTTACTATCCCTCCTCTATGCCTCACTGAACAAATGCTTCAGGCGATGATGGATGAAGTGGTGGCAATCAGAGTAATATATGGTGTTGATGTCAGCTGTGATTTGTCAAAAATCACAGCTTTGCCATCAAGTCCTGACCTGGGTTGGTAATGAAGAGGTGTCTATGAGAACTCCCCCCCCATTACCAACCCTGTATGTAAAGAGGAAACAAAACTACCCCGTTTCACCAATTCCTTAACCCCCAAAACACCCTCACAGGTCCTACGTAATCCACACGACATCCCATGATGATCTCAACTATGGTACATCCAGTTTGAGCGCTGACAACAGAACATGTGACTGCTCACCGTAGCTTCTGGGACACACCGAGAGCAGCATAGGAGCTACCAGAAGTGACCTCAGATGAACGTAGTGCCGGACTGTATGTCATGGTGGCAGCGGAGTCCAACAGTCCAGCACCGAGTTCATGTGAGGTCACTTCTGGTGGCTCTCAAGGTACCGTCTGTGTGAGCTGCTAGCTGTGACCTCAGGTGAACTGCATGACAGTACAACAGTCCAGTAGCTGTGAGGCCCTGAAACCTTAAAGGAGCCTTTAAGGTAGACTTTGAGGTTACTTTTGTTTCCCAGTCACTGGGTCTCGCGGTATTTCCTGGAGCTGTTAACTCTGGTAAGATATGGAGGCTGTGAACTCTTGTAAGAGTTCCCAGCCTCCAGATGTTCCAACAGCTGAGAACTCCAAGAACCTTAAAGGTTCCCTTAAAGTTACCGGGTTGACAGTTGCCGTAAGCTCCGGTGGCTGTAAGACCGTTTTCTTATTTATTTACATTTTTTTTTGTTTTTTAAATGGCTTGGTGGAGCATCTATTTTTGATAACCAGCCAACCAGCCAAGATAAAGCATACAACTTGGGGCTACAGCCCGCAGCTGTCTACTTTACCTGCACTGGTTATCAACAATAGGTGGGGGACCTCACGTCAAAGAGGTATAATTCTCTGACAACATTGTTCCCAAAAGCGACCTGTGTTTCAGAGATGCATCAAGGCATCTTCCCCATACTGTTTTCATTCAATTTCAGATCTATTCCATCCATTTCGGCATTTTTAATGCCTCGCCAGACATCCTGGGATGATTCACTGGAAAATAATTTGAGTTTCCCATTTTTTGCATTAGATTTGTTATTCGTGACGAATACAGGAATACTACAAAATATTCGAGATTAATCCAAACTCAAATATTTTAGTATTAGCACATCACTAGTAATTTCCCTAGTTGTCCTGTTCTTTACCCCATTGTACCTCCTTTTGTAGCACCCTAGCATTTACAATGACCATTTTATAGAACAAAGGTTCAGGTTCCCATTGAATTCTATGGGGTTCAAGGTCAAATACAGGTACCGAACTGAACTTTTAACTACACTTCAGCAGAACCCAGTGAACCCAAACAATCCTAGTAAACAAAAGAAAAGTGCTAACATCTTAACCTGCAAATTTTAACAAGAATTTAATTTCATAAGTGCTCGTTTTCACAAGCCCTATCTGACAATATCTATCTATGAAGATGAAGACGGGAATAACCCTTTAAAGGGAACCTGTCACTACTTTTTTGGTGTATAAGCTGCAGCCACCACCCCCGGGCTCTTATATACAGCATTCTAACATGCTGTATATAAGAGCCCAGGCTGCTGTGACAACATAAAAAACACTTTATAATACTTACCTAACTGTCACTCTGCGGTGGATGAGGGCCTAATGGGCGTCTCCGTTGTCCGATGCCAGAGCCGCCTCTTTTGGCCATCTCCGTCCTCCTTCTTCTCTAGCCATGGTGCATGACGGGTCCGACGTCATACACGCTCGCCGGCATTCAGGTCCTGAGCAGGCGCACTTTGATCTGCCCTGAGCAGGCCAGATCAATGTATTGTAGTGTGCCTGCTCAGGACCGGCGAGTGTGTATGACGTAGCTGCATCATGCACACAGGCTTCAGAAAGAGGACAAAGATGGCCGAAAGAGGAGGCGACCGCATCAGACAACGGAGACGCCCATTAGGCCCTCATTCACCGCAGAGCGACTGTTAGGTAAGTATTATAAAGTGATTTTTTATGTTGTCACAGTGGCCTGGGCTCTTATATACAGAATGTTAGAATGCTGTATATAAAAGCCCGGTGGTGGTGGCCGCAGCTTATACACCAAAAATGTGGTGACAGGTTCCCTTTAAAACACCATGATGAAAACTGTTATCATTGTGCATTTTCTAGAATGCTTACTTCACAATATGTACCAATCCTGTAAAATATTGGTTTTCTGGTGCCAATATAAACACACAGCCTGAAGTCTGACATTATAGAACTGAAATAATAAGACTAGAATCAAAACATCTTACATTTTTTAAGAATCTGGCATGCTATAAGGGATGGAAGCTGTCTATTCCATGTTAAAAGAGAATATATTTCAATGCATAGAGGAAGATGAAGTTCCCCGACAGATCTTTTTTTTTTTTTGTAGTTTTAGATCTGTTCTTGGTTTTATACACAATATTGTTTTGCCATCATGTGGACACTTTTTAGTATTACACATATTTTACAGTGGGGGAAAAAAGTAGTGTAGTAAGTCAGCCACCAATTGTGCAAGTTCTCCCACTTAAAAAGATGAGAGAGGCCTGTAATTGATATCATTGGTAGACCACAACTATGAGAGACAAAATGAGAACCAGAAAATCCCCTTGTCTGATTTGGCAAGATTTTTTTTTGCAAATTATGGTGGAAAATAAGTATTTGGTCAATAACAAAAGTTCATCTCAATATTTTGTTATATATCCTTTGTTGTCAATGACAGAGGTCAAACATTTTCTGTAAGTCTTCACAAGGTTGGCACACACTGTTGTTGGTATGTTGGCTCATTCCTCCGTGCAGATCTCCTCTAGAGCGGTGATGTTTTGGGCCTGTCGATGGGCAACACAGACTTTCCACCATAATTTGCAAAAAAAAATATTGTCAAATCAGACAAGTTGATTTTCTGGATTTGTTTTCTCATTTTGTCTCTCATAGTTGTGGTCTACCTATGATGTCAATTACAGGCCTCTCTCATCTTTTTAAAGGGAACCTGTCAACAGAAATTGAGCTTTAAATCTAAAAGATTACCCCTCTGCAGCTCCTGGGCTGCATTCTAGCAAGCTTCCTGTACTTTTTGTGCCCCCTTTTAAACCAAATAAAACACTTTATAAAGTTGTACCTTTTTGCCTGCAATTCTTGTAAATTTTCCATGTGGGCGGGCCGTGTGGTGTCGGTTACTGTCCCTCCTTCTGGTTTACGCCATCCCCCATTGCTTCATTTCATAGATCAGGATGCCGCCCGCAGCGCCCGAGGTCCCGTGCACGCGAGGACTGCTGGTGACATGGTCGCAGGCACGATATTATGGGCGGCGCTGTGATTGCATTGCAAGTGCCCGCCCATAATACCGTGGCCGCGCTCTCCCCTTTGCCTCCTGCGTTCTGCGCAAGCGCTGGCCAAATGATCCGATGTCACCTTTCCCATCTTGCCCTGCAGCAGGAAATAGATGGGAGGAGCGGATCAGGCCACCACAGGTTACGAGGAGACGCTTGCGCAGAACGCAGGAGGCAAAGGGGAAAGTGCGGTCACTAGGTTATGAGCGGCACTTGCTGATGACACTCACAGCGCCGCCCATAACCTCGTGCCCGCGCAAAGAGTCACCAGCGGTCACACGTGCACACAGTGCTCGGCACCGCTACAGTCGCACAGCGCATGCGCGGGACCACGGGCGCCCAGGGACGGCATCCTGAGGTTTGAAATTCAGCGTTCGGGGGCGGCGTAAATCTGCTGGAGGAACAGCAACGGATCCCAGAGAGCCCGCCCCCATGGACGATTTACAAAATTTGCATACGCAAAGGTACAAGTTTATAAAGTATTTATTTTGGTATAAAAGGGGCCACAAAACTATAGGAAGCTTGCTAGAATGCAGCCCAGGAGCTGCAGAGGGGGAAACTTTTAGGTTTACAGGTAAATTTCTGATGACAGGTTCCCTTTAAGTGGGAGAACTTGCACAATTGGTGGCTGACTAAATACTTTTTTCCCCACTGTACACTAGAAAAATATAGGAAAATTCCTAATCATTATGTTTATTCAGAACTTCAATCAATAATACAAGATATGGAAATTATAATCTGTAAATTCAATCTATGTTTAACACCCCTTTTAGTTGCCTTTGCTGGCAGGATGTCTGGTAGTTCTCATCTCAGTATAGCTAAGGACCTCAAACTGAATCTTGCTGGGAGCTCTAATGGAATGCAGGAGGGTCTGCCTATTGTGGCAGGGGTTGACTCGGAACCGCCTGTCCATGCTCCGTACACACTCACAAGAGATTAGATTAAAACAACCCAACAGGTTTATATTACGAGGCTAAAATGGTGTAGCATACAGAGGGTATAAAAGGAACAGTAAACAATTGATATCACACAAACAGAACAGATATGTAATACTCCTAAAAGGTACAGGATTAGTGATGAGAACACCCATAGATGTTCAGGTTTGTTACGTTCGGCTGCACTTTAAAATTAAGTTCCGTTCGGGACCCGAAATTGACCTCAGATACTGAACCAAGTCAAGGGAGACTCAAACATGTGTGCTGTAAAATGGTCATAGTGGGGACTGCAAAAGGAAGCAAAATGCGGGTAAGAGCAGGACAATTGACCTGCTAGCAAATGTGGATAGGGAAATGACTTAAATGGATTCTGTCACCTTAGAAATCATGATTTCATAGGAAGTAAATAAGAAAAGTGAAGATTTTAAGAGTGCCCCAACAGAGATTGATTTCAGAGATCCCCCACAGAGCAACAATTCTCAAAAAGGCCTCTATAGAGTCTATTTTTCCAGCTCATACACAGCCAAATTGGCAGAGTTCTCACACAGAGCGACAATGCTCAATAAGGAAGAAGGGAGTACCTAGCTGACTGTACCAGCGTCCTCCGTGATTCCTCTGTGCCATACAACTATTGGGTATCCAAGCAGGATACATGGTATGAACTGTCCCTCTACACCTTGGAAATGCTGGCCTGCCCTGCCTATAGACAGTGCAGGTTTCTAGTGCCACCAAGGGCATAATAAATAGTCAACTGAAAATGCTTACATGAGAAAACTGATGGCACTTCCTTAGAGACAAATGTGAATAGATACAAACTGAACATGTCTCACAAAAAATTGATGAAAGGAGAGCTAAAACTGATTCACAGACTAAAAAACTCCTTAATTTTATAAAAATTTAATTTTTTTAACAAAAGCAATCAGATAAAAAACACTTCCACAGTATATAGCAAACAATCCATTAAGTGCCAAACAAACAATAGAGACATTTATCCCCCTTCTGATTATATTCCCATGTGTTTCCCCTATTTAGGAGCAAAAAACAAAAACAAATGTCAGTTAGGCATAACACAAAATTATATCCCTAAACAGTCCTATAGTCAAGGGTCCTACAGTCATGATCCCTAAGGGCAACATTTTACCCTAGATTAGTTGATTCTGCGTTGAGATATAGTTCTGAATATATTGCCAATTACTATATTTGTGAGGAGGTTGTGATATTATCAACCCTCAACGCCTAATCGATCCGACGTGTTTCCCCTCCCAACAGCAGGTTCTTCAGGGGTCATTCAAAAAGCAGAATGATACATATACTATACAAATTATCCTCCAATTATATAGTAGGTATAGACATAATTTTTCTAATCTCCTCGTATAGAAAATGATATATATACTATACAAATTATCCTCAAGTTATATAGTAGGTGTAAACATAATCATTATAATCTCCTCTGGTTATAGCGCATTCTCAGAATCCAAAAGTTGCTAGGTGATGCAGAATTTCATAAGGTAGCAATGTAGATGTTACAAGACACCTTATTTATTTCTCCTAATGTTATTTATCACCTCGCCTGGAACAAAGTTGTAGATTCTGGGTGAATGACGATGTCACCTGAAAAATTGAAAGAATTATGTCCCATAAGGCTCATGTTCTCAGATGTAACTACCAAGAGAGATCACATAATAGTCAACCATGGTACTTAAAAAAAGAACACACTAACATCCAAAGGGTACCAAAAAGAGTAACACAAAGAAGGCCATCACCTCAGAAAAGGAACACCTAAGTGCCCATATAGCTACTAGAGATACCTATTTATGACATGTCCATTCATGATTCCCTTTCAAAAAGCATTTTTGCCTTTTTCTGACAATGCAATGGATAGACTAAAGCGGGCTTAACACACTGCGATATCGGTACCGATATCGCTAGCGTGGGTACCCGCCCCCATCTGTTGTGCGACACGGGCAAATCGCTGCCCATGCCGCACAACATCGCCCAGACCCGTCACACGTACTTACCTGCCTGGCGACGTCGCTGTGATCGGCGAACTGCCTCCTTTCTAAGGGGGCGGTTCGTTCAGCGTCACAGCGACGTCACAGCTGCATCACTGAACCGCCGCCCAATAGAAGCGGAGATGAGCGGGACGTAACATCCCGCCCACCTCCTTCCTTCCGCATAGCGGCCGGGAGGCAGGTGTCACACGGAGCGATGTGTGCTGCCGCAGGAACGAGGAACAATTTCGTTACTGCTGCAGTAACGATATTTGAGAATGGACCTCCATGTCACCGATGAGCGATTTTGCAAGTTTTTGCGACGATGCAAAATCGCTCATAGGTGTCACACGCAACTGCATCGCTAATGCGGCTGGATGTGCGTCACAAAATCCGTGACCCCAACGAGATCGCTGTAGTGATCTCGTAGCGTGTAAAGCCCCCTTAAGACCCTATGAAAGAAGCAATACAATCAAAATGTGCTAATACAATACCCCAGATGGTGCTGTATATAACATTTAGGTATAACATACCCCTCCAGGATATAATTAATAAATATATCTAGTCCAAAAGGTTTGGAGATTCTGCATACTAAAAGGTACACAGAAGGATCTGGTATGTTATACCTAAATGTTATATACAGCACCATCTGGGGTGTTGTATTAGCACATTTTGATTGTATTGCTTCTTTCATAGGATCTTAGGTGGGCTTTGCACACTACAACATCGCAGGTGCGATGTCGGTGGGGTCAAATTGAAAATGACGTACTTCCGGCATCGCATGCGACATCGTAGTGTGTAAAGGCTCGATGATACGATTAACGAGTGCAAAAGCGTCGTAATCGTATCATCAGTGCAGCGTCGGCGTAATCCATAATTACGCTGACACGACGGTCCGATGTTGTTCCTCGCTCCTGCGGCAGCACACATCGCTGTGTTTGAAGTCGCAGGAGCAAGGAACATCTCCTACCGGCGTCACCACGGCTTCCGTAGGATATGCGAAAGGAAGGAGGTGGGCGGGATGTTTACATCCCGCTCATCTCCGCCCCTCCGCTCCTATTAGCCGCCTGCCGTGTGACGTCGCAGTGATGTCGTACGACCCGCACCCTTAATAAGGAGGCGGGTCGCCGGCCAGAGCGACGTCCCAGGACAGGTGAGTCCATGTGAAGCTGCCGTAGCGATAATGTTCACTATGGCAGCTATCACAAGGATATCGCAGCTGCGACGGGGGCGGGGACTATCGCGCTCGGCATCGCAGCATCGGCTTGCGATGTCGCAATGTGCAAAGCCCGCCTTAGTCTATCCATTGCATTGTCAGAAAAAGGAAAAAATGCTTTTTGAAAGGGAATCATGAATGGACATGTCATAAATAGGTATCTCTAGTAGCTATATTGATACCTTATGAAATTCTGCATCACCTGGAAACTTTTGGATTCTGAGAATGCGCTATAACCAGAGGAGATTATAATGATTATGTTGACACCTACTATATAACTTGAGGATAATTTGTATAGTATATATATCATTTTCTATACGAGGAGATTACAAAAATTATGTCAATACCTACTATATAATTGGAGGATAATTTGTATAGTATATGTATCATTCTGCTTTTTGAATGACCCCTGAAGAACCTCCTGTTGGGAAGGGAAACGCGTCGGGTCGATTAGGGGTTGAGGGTTGATAATATCACAACCTCCTCACAAATATAGTAATTGGCAATATATTCAGAACTATATCTCAACGCAGAATCAACTAATCTAGGGTAAAGTGTTGCCCTTAGGGATCATGACTGTAGGACCCTTGACTATAGGACTGTTTAGGGATATAATTTTGTGTTATGCCTAACTGACATTTGTTTTTGTTTTTTGCTCCTAAATAGGGGAAACACATGGGAATATAAATCAAAAGGGGGATATATGTCTCTATTGTTTGTTTGGCACTAAATGGATTGTTTGCTATATACTGTGGAAGTGTTTTTTATCTGATTGCTTTTGTTAAAAAAATTAAATTTTATAAAATTAAGGAGTTTTTTAGTCTGTGAATCACAAACTGAACATGAACTATAATCTAACAAATATACAGCTGCACTCTGAGATGCTAAGGTATGTAAACATTCAATAGTTTTAACAGGGACCGCAGCCATCTTCAGCAAAGGAAAAAATCCAGCATCGTATAGAGGAGATGTGAAGGTAAAAGTTGAAAATGTATTGAATCCAATAAAAACGTAAGTACAAAGGGGAATACAGGGACACAGAGTAAACAGATACTATCCTACGCGTTTCGACCTTGCGATTTTATTCATGGAATGTGTAATATCTCCACAAGGAAGTCATTTAAAGACATACAAATGAACGTCATAGGTATACATGTGCTGGTTAATTAATTGAAAAAAAATGGGGGGGTAATACACCCTTTCCAGATTTTTATAGCATACAGCACATGGGAGATCAAGTGAAAATAAAAACAGAGATATAAATATAAAAAGTACAAAATAAACAAACAGTTAAAAAAATTATTTAAAAATAAAAACATATTGTTTCCATATTTGAAAGATAAGAAGACTATGTAAGAGAATATTGCAATCTCTCTGAATAGAAAAATTGATGATGACTAGTGGGAGTCATGCAAGAATTAGGGTGAGTAATGAATAAACTAAGGAGAAAATAAGGGAGACAGTTTTGGTCATGGAATTAAATGTATATAAAATTGTATGCACATAAAACAGCACACGTTCTCCACTGCCAATATATTGATTTTTGATGGTAATCAATATGATAATAGTTAATGCGTCGGATGTACAGTGATAATTCAAAAATTAGGCGTATTGAATGATAAGATCTTGCCGAATGTTCAGACCATGAGGAATTCGGGTGCCGAGTTTAAAAATCCAAAAGGATTCTCTATTTAAGAGCTTCCTTCTATGGTCACCTCCTCTCACTGGTTTGAAGACTTTTTCTATGCCTGTGAAGGTAAAAGAACTAAGGCATCTATTGTGTACTGATACAAAGTGTTTGGAAACTGCAGAAATGTTAACAGCGGAAGAATTAAGTGTATCTGACATATGGCGCCTGATGCGTTTTTTTAATGGACCCCCTGTACATCCAACGTATTGAACTCTGCAACTCGTGCATTCTATAAGATATATTACGTGTGATGTATTACAGTTTATGTAGCTTTTTATGTCATGTGATATGCCAGTGTGTGTAGAAACAAAGGTTTTATTTTTATTAACATAGCTGCATGAAATGCATTGGTTATGACCACAGCGATAGAAACCTGTGCAAGATAGCCAGGTTTCTGTATTTGTTTGACTATTTACAACACTTGGTGAAAGTATGTTGGCAAGACTTGTTGCACATTTAGCTACAAAATTGATTTTATATTTAATGAGAATCGCATTGAGATTTTTGTCTTGATATAAGAGGGTCAAATATTTTTTAACGATTTTTATTATTTCACTATATTGGGGGGAGAACGCTGTGCTGAAGGTGATTTTATTTTGAGCCTGATTGTGTTTAATATTTTTACATTTAAATAAATTGGCTCTCTCAATATCATCAACTATTTTTTTGTGCTCTGTGGAGACACCATTTTAGGTAACCTTTGTGTTTCAACCTCATCAGAGGTTTTTTTTTGATTCAAGAGGAAAAGCGTCAGGTCTAGAACAATTTCTCTTGACTCTACTCAATTCTCCTAAGGGAATATTTTTTATAGTGTGCGGAGGGTGACAAGATGTAGCTTGCAAGATGGAGTTACAATCTGTCTCTTTTTTTATATGGATAAACCTCTATTTTTGTAGAATTGTTTACTAAAGTGACATCCAAATTATTGATTTTGTTGTAATGACCGAAGAAAGTGAATTTGAGATTAAATGGATTTGTGTTAAGATAATCTACGAATTTTTTCACCTCTTTAGAACTACCTTTCCAGATTAAAAGTAGATCATCAATATACCTATCTTAGAAAACAATATGGTCCGCAAAAATATTGTTTAAGTTGTTAAAGATATAGACCTTCTCAAATATAGCCACAACGATATTTGCTAGAGGGGGAAAATTTCCCCCCATACTGACGCCATACCTCTGCAAAACAAATTCTCTATCAAGGGAGAAATAGTTATGAGTGAGCAGAAAGTTTACAGCAGAAACAATAAATTCTTGAATGTTGAGCGGATAAGAACTGTATCTTTTCATAAATTGTTGAATACAGTCGATAGCAACATGATAGGGGATATATGGCTAAAGGCTGACAATGTCACAGGTTATCCACATATAATTTGGTTGCCAAGAGATGGACTCCAGATTGTACAGCAGAGATTTTGTGTCTCTTAGGAATCCAGGAAGTTCTTTTACTAAAGGCTGTACTAAAAAGTCAATCCAGGACCCCAATTTTTCTCCCAGAGACCCAATGCCCGAAATAATTGGTCTAAGGGGGGAGGGGAATCCCCTTATGGATTTTCGGGAGGGCATGGTATATTGAGGTAACAGGATGGTCAACTTTCAGATAGTCATATACCTTTTGTGTATATACTTCATTTTGAAACCCCTCTTCCAGAAGTTTGTTCATTTTTTGTTTAAAGAGATTGGTGGGGTCACCCCTTAGATGAATATAGGTATTATTGTCTCCTAATATTTCTTTATTGATTTTGAAATAAAGTGTGGAGTCCAGTATCACAATCCCTCCCCCTTTATCAGCCTCTCTAATAATCAAGTTGGTGTTAGATTTAAGGTTATTTAAGGCTATTTTTTTTCTTGAGGGCTGAGATTATCTTCTCTCTCCTTATGTGTATCAATTAAGTGGACAAGATCAAATTAATTTTTTTCCTGAAAAATATCCAAGATAGAGGGTCGGGATTGAAGGGGATAAAAAAATAGGTAGGAGGTTTTAAAAACCTGTTCTGGTAACTGCTCATAAATTCTAGACTCTGACTCTAGACTTCTTAGATCTGTGAGTCTGATTAACTCATGAAACTCTGGAATAATATAGTTTCAGTGGTATTTTCATTGCACAGATTGTCAACATCAATGTCTGATGTGTTATGAGCATTAAAGTGACATTTAAGAGTCAGGTTTCTTGAGAATTTATTGAGTAGTGTTTTAAAGATATCGAATTTGTGGGGCAAAAATTGAGTCCTTTAGACAAAACAGAGATTTGGTGTTCAGAGATGATTTGAGCTGACAAATTCCAAACTGGACATGTTAGTATCTACTCTTCTTTTTGCGGCGATCCAGATATCTGGTGTTTCCTAGGCTTTCTTCCTCCTCTACGTGAACGTTTTTTGGAATTTTATTGTTATTTTTCTTTCATTTCCTCTATTTCATCTGATGAGGAGTCTGAAGAGTCATCCATTGTGTAGTTAGTGGATATTGATGAGGCACTTGTTTCCCCAAAAGTGACTCTTCTATTACGATTTTTTTGAAAAATTCTTTTTGAATTATTTTTAAAATCGTAGAGGCCTTGATTGTAGTCTGCCAGGTATAGATTTTATTAGTTTTGTAATCCATAACATCTCTCTCAAATTTGTTCTTTTTCCTTGCAGCGATATTGTCTTCCAAAGAAATCATCTGTTTTGATAAGTTTTCACTCATCATTTTAAAGTCCTTATAGTCCTTAAATTCTTCCAAGGTTTTTTCTGTTTCCTTTATTTGTTTCTTAACTTTTTCTAGTTCTGATTCTTCATGTTTTACTATAAGTTCCATTAGTTTGATAGAACATCCGATAGTATGGAGTTCCAGCTGCTCAAAAATTCTTCAGGATAAGAAGAAAAAGTGGGAGTTTTCAGGATTCTCAATCTGCGTGGAATCATGTTTTTTTTCTATATAGGAACGCATGGATGTAGAATCCCACCATAATTTCGTTTCTTTTACTTTAGTCTTCTCTAGTAGTCTGTGTAATTGTAGAAAGTCCTCATTCACCTGTGTTTGTGTATCCCCTGCTTGTTGATCAGGAGCAAATTGCTCTGTTTGTGCACTGAAAATAGCATCAAACTTAGATCTCCTAATATTAGGTGGATCCATAATGGAGTAGAAATGCAGAGAGTGGAAACCACTATATGCAAGTAGTTATAACACAATCGTGTCAGGGGGAGCACGAAAAACGCACACCATGTGTATATATGAATGAAAAAAGGAAATATTCAGCGCAACCCTCTTCACTCCAGGACAACACCACCGATGCACAGAAACGCCATGGCCCGGGCAGAAAGGCACGTTCAGCAAAGGAAAAAATCCAGCATCGTAGAGAGGAGATGTGAAGGTAAAATTTTTTATTGAATCCAATAAAAACGTAAGTACAAAGGGGAGCACAGGGACATAGAGTGAACAGACACTATCCTACGCGTTTCGACCTTGCGGTCTTATTCATGGAATGTGTAATATCTCCAAAAGGAAGTCATTTAAAGACATACAAATGAACGTCATAGGTATACATGTTCTGGTTAATTAATTGAAGAAAAAAAAAAAAGGGGGGGGTAATACACCCTTTCCAAATTTTATAGCACACAGCACATGGGAGATCAAGTGAAAATAAAAACAGATATAAATATAAAAAGTGCAAAATACAAAATACACAAACTGTTGAAAAAATTATTTAAAAATAAAAACATGTTTCCATATTTGAAAGATATCCCTCACTCACTCAACTGACAAAACTTTGAGGAATCAACCAAGATGCGGAGCGGTTATGATGCCATCACAAGAGTCACCATCCAGCTTCTGTTTGTACTCAAACGCTCGCTGCTCACAGTTAAAAAGGAAGCTTTGCATGTGGACTTTGTGGAGATGGAGTAAGTACACAGATTCTTTCGGGCTTTCATATCTTGACTGCTTGCCCTGGAAATGTTGCCATTTAGGCTTATGGACTGAGGCTTTTTGCAACATGATGGCAGCTGCCATCCTGCAATACTCAGTTCACAGTTGCCAATATATTTCCCGCGGTGCAGTCCCCGCCTTACATCTGCACTTCTCTACTAACATCACCCATGCCATGACCAACACAGTTAGGTTGCTGCAGCAATACATGTGAGGCTGCTGATAAGTCTTTGGCTTTACCCAGAAAGAAACTAAATAGGATGATGAAACTTTAAATTTATTCCACATACTCTCCACTAATAATAATAATAATAATAATAATAATAAAGTTTATTTATGTAGCGCCAACATATTCTGCAGCACTTTACAATCAGGTGGGGGCTTGTACAGACAAAAACAAAACAAAATAGCACATAATTCAGCAGCTACAGTAGGAATGAGGGCCCTGCTCAAAAGCTTACAATCTATGAGGAAAGACGGGGACACAAAAGGTGAAGCACGCTTGTAGTATCTGGTCCGGCCATCGTTATGCTAGTTTATTGGTTACATATAAAGATGAACGATCTGGTCATTAGACAGTAACCTTTTGGGTGCCCTTACGTGCTATTAGTTGTATGTAGGATGTGAGGACAGAAATAGGAGAGAGAAGGTTATGAATAGCATTTAGTACGTGAGACACAGGAGAGTTAGGGCGGCGTTACACGGGACGGTGTATCATGCGATCGCATGAGCAAACGCACCCACCCCCATCATTTGTGCGTCACGGGCAATTTGTTGCCTGTGGCGCACAAAGTCGTTTCACCCCGTCACACATACTTACCTCCCGAATGACCTCGCTGTGGGCGTCAAACATCCTCTTCCCGAAGGGGGAGGGACGTTCGGCGTCACAGTGACGTCACACAGCGGCCGCCCAATAGAAGCGGAGGGGCGGAGATGAGCGGAACATAACATCCCGCCCATCTCCTTCCTTACGCATTGCCGCGGGACGCAGGTAAGCTGTGTTCGTCGTTCCCGGGGTGTCACACGGAGCAATGTGTGCGGCCTCGGGAACGACGAACAACCAGCGCGCAGAAGGAAGAACGACTTTATGAAAATGAACGATGTGTCAACGAGCAACGATAAGGTATTTTTGCTCCTTCACAGTTGTTTGTAGCTGTCACATGCTACGATATCTCTAACGATGCTGGATGTGCGTCAGGGAATCTGTGACCCCGACGACATATCGCCCGATATATCGTACCGTGTGACGCTGCCCTTAGGTTAGTAAGTTATGATGATAAGCTTGTCTGAAGAGATGTGTTTTTAATGTACGCTTAAAAATTTGGGGGCCCGATATTAGTCGTATTCTTTGGGGTAGTGCATTCTAGAAAACTGGCGCAGCACGAGTAAAGTCTTGGAGACGGAAGTGTGAGGTTCGTATTATGGAGGATGTTAGTCTAAGATCATTTGCGGAACGGAGGGGGCAAGTAGGATGATAGACAGAGATGAGGGATGAGATATATGGTGGTGCAGAGCTGTGGAGAGCTTTGTGGGTGAGGAATATGAGTTTGTATTGTATTCTGTAGCTGATGGGTAGCCAGTGTAGTGACTGGCACAAGGTGGAGGCATCAGTAAAGTGGCTGGACAGGAATATAACCCTGGCTGCTGCATTCAAGATGGATTGGAGAGGAGAAAGTTTGGTCTGAGGGAGACCAATCAGTAAAGCGTTGCAGTAATCCAGGCGGGAATGAATAAGAGCGACAGTAAGGGTTTTTGCGGTTTTGAAAGTGAGAAATGGTCGGATTCTAGAGATGTTTTTAAGATGCAGGGGATATGTGCGAGTGAGTGATTGTATATGGGGAATGAAGGAGAGTTGTGAGTCAAATATGGCCCCAAGCAAGACAGCGATCGTGCTACTTGGGTGTAATGATTAAATCATTAAAGGTCATTGAAATGTCGGGTGTAGGTTGGTTAGTAGAGGGAGGAAACACAAGAAACTCAGTTTTGGAGAGATTCCGTTTCAGATAGAGGGAGGACATGCTTTGAGAGACAGCAGACAGACAATCCCTGGTATTTTGTAACAGAGGAGGGGTGATGATTGGAGATGATGTGTATAATTGGGTGTCATCAGCATAGAAATGGTATTGAAAACCGAATCTGCTGATGGTTTGTCCAATAGGGGTGGTGTATAGAGAGAAAAGGAGAGGGCCCAAGACTGAGCCTTGAGGAACCTTGATGGAAAGAGGAGCAGAGTAAGAGTCGGCAAAGGAAACAGTGAAGGAGCGGTCGGAGAGATAGGAGGACAACCAGGCGAGAGCGGTGTCCTTGAGGCCAATAGAGCAGAGCATGGTGAGGAGAAGTCGGTGATCCACTGATGTCAACACATTTCTTACATCGGTATTCCAAATTCTGTGAGCCTAGCAAAAAGAAATATTTCGATTGTGCCTCAAACCAGGCATCCGTACCAGCCATGACATCAGAAATGGTGTGAAATTTGGTACCTTTGAGGTGATTCTTAGGGGTACTTTGCACGCTGCTACATCGGTAACAATGTGTTACCGATGCTGCAGCGATAGTCACCGCCCCCGTCGCAGGTGCAATATCTTGTGATTGCTGCCGTAGCGAACATTATCGCTACGGCAGCTTCACATGCACTCACCTGCCCTGTGACGTTGCTCTGGCCGACGACCCGCCTCCTTACTAAGGGGGCGAGTCGTGCGGCGTCATAGCGACGTCACACGGCAGGCAGCCAATTGAAGTGGAGGGGCGGAGATGAGCGGGACATAAACATCCCGTCCACCTCCGTCCTTCCGCATAACCAGCTGGGACGCAGGTAGGAGATGTTCCTCGCTCCAGCAGCTTCACACATAGCTATGTGTGCTGCCGCAGGAACGAGGAACAACATCGTACCATCACAGCAGCGGCATTATGGAAATAGACCCTATACCGATCATACGATAAAGACGCTTTTGCGCTCGGCAATCGTATGTAAAAGGCTTTACACACTACAATGTCGACAGCGACGCCGGATGTGCGTCACTTTCGATTTGACCCAACCGACATCGCACCTGCGATATTGTAGTGTGCAAAGTACCCCTTAAGGTTTGGAAACAGATGATAGTCGGAGGGAGCTAGATCTGGCAAATAAGGTGGGTAGTCAACCAGCTGGAATCCCAGCTCTGCCAGTTTTTCCATGGTCGCTTGTGCAGTGTGAGCGGAGGCATTGTCTTGCAGGAACAAGATTTCTTTTGACAGCTTGCCGCACTTTTTGGTCTTCAGAGCTGCCTTTAATTGGTCTAAAAGTTCAATGTAATACCTTGCATTGATGGTGGAACCCTTTTGAAGGTAGTCCACTAGCAGCATGCCCCCTTTATCCCAGAACACAGAAGCCATCACCTTAGTGGCTGATTTTTGCACCCTGAACTTCTTTGGATGAGAACCACTGTGGCGCCACACTTTTGACTGCATCTTGTTTTCAGGGTCATACAAATAAATCCAGGTCTCAAGGGACTTAAGGGAGCTTTACATGCTACGACATCGCTAATGCAAACTCGTTGGGGTCACGGAATTGGTGACGCACATCCGGCCACATTAGCAATGCCGTTGCGTGTGACACCTATGAGCGATTTTGCATCGTTGCAAAAACGTGCAAAATCGCTCATTGGTGACATGGGGGTCCATTCTCAAAAATCGTTACTGCAGCAGTAACGAGGTTGTTCCTCGTTCCTGCGGCAGCACACATCGCTCCGTGTGACACCGCAGGAACGAGGAACCTCTCCTTACCTGCCTCCCGGCCGCTATGCGGAAGGAAGGAGGTGGGCGGGATGTTACGTCCCGCTCATCTCCGCCCCTCCGCTTCTATTGGGCGGCAGTTCAGTGACGCAGCTGTGACGTCACTGTGACGCTGAACGAACCACCCCCTTAGAAAGGAGGTGGTTCGCCGGTCACAGCGACGTCGCTGGGCAGGTAAGTAGTGTGACGGCTCTGGGCGATGTTGTGCGACACAATTTATGTGAGTGCTAATCCTTTTTGCTCGATTGATGTGGAGTCCATTCTGAGATTCGAGCACCGCAAGACGGGAGTGTCCACCTGTTCTGTGATTATACAGTCCCACAGATGACGAGGGAGAGGAGCCGCAGCACAGGGATAGTCAGCGTAACCCAGCACAGCGTATGCCCTCCCGAGCTGTATGGGGCCCCCAGAGCTGTATGTGCTCTCCCCCCTGAGCAGTATGGGCCCTCCAGAGTTGTATGTGCACCCTCTGAACTGTAAGAGCCCCCCAGAGCTTTGTGCCCCCAAAGCTGTATGCCGCCCACGCCAGTAATGTGTATGCTCCCCAGAACATGTATGCCCCCCCCAGTAATGTGTATGCCCCTCAGTAATGTCTATACCCCCCCAATAACATATCTGCCCCCCAGTAACGTGTATGCCCCTCAGTAATGTGTATGCCCATGAGTAATGTGTATGCCCCCTGGTAACATGTATGCCCCAGTAATGTGTATACCGCCAAGTTATGTCTATGCCCCCTAGCCCCTCCTGTGATGTATATACTGTAGCCCCCAGTTTCCCGTGATTTATACACTGTAGCCTCCTGCAACTCCTGTGATGTATATACTGTAGCCCCTAGTCCCTCCTGTGATGTATATACTGTAGCCCCAGCCCCTCCTGTGATATATATATACTATAGCCCCCAGTCTCCCCTGTGATGTATATACTAAAGCCCCTAGCCCCTCCTGTGATGTATATACTGTAGCCCTCAGTTTCCCCTGTTATTTATACACTGTAGCCCCCTGCAACTCCTGTGATGTATATACTGTAGCCAAGTCCCTCCTATGATTTATATATTGTAAACCCAAGCCTTCCCTGTGATTTATATACTGTAGCCCCAACCCCTCCTGTGATGTATATACAGCAGTCTCAGTGTGCACTGTGTGGCCACGTCTGTGAGTGACGGCCATCACACTGCACAGCCACATGCTTGGGAGGAGCTGGATGGAGACAAGTTGGGGTGGTGAATGAAGCTGGAACCTGCTTCCCCATATTAAAAATATCTCTAATGTGTCTGTGTGTGCATGTATGATCTGTATATCAGTGAATATCACTGTGTATACATTTATGAATGTGTCTATGTATTTTTCTGAATTTATATTCAAATAGGTATGTATCTCTGTATGTGTACATGTTTTTGTATGTGCATGTGCATGGGGTTAACTGAGACTCTTTCACAAGGGGCCCACTAAAACCTGGAGCCAGCCCTGAGGCTGGGATATTTTTCTGTTCTACGCTAAGCACTTGCTTTGGGGTTTCCATGTAAATCACACAACAGTGTGATTCAGACAAAGCTCCTGACGGAACCACTCACTATAATGAGGTAGATGGAAACACTTTGAACTCCGTTTGCCATCTGTTTGGCTGGTTTCCATCTTTTTAGTTGTGCACAGAATTGTGATCATCCACACTTGTGCGCTAAAAAGATGCCTAAAATGATGGGACACCGCCAAGACCAAACGTCCAATGTGACTCCATCTGCCTCACTGTAGTCAGTGGTTCAGTCGGGGTTTTGTTGGATTGCGTTTTTGGGGATTTACACGGAAACCCTGATATGAGCGTTCAACGGTGAGCGCAGGATAAATGTGAACCGAAGCTCATTCTGATTTTTAGGAAGTAGAAAGAACAAACAGACAGCATAACATAAATAATTCTTGTTTTTATTTTTGCGCAATTCACCATGAGGTATTAGTAATCAGAATTATTTATTCTGTGGGTCGATAGGATTACAGCGATACCAGATTTTTTTCTTTATGTTTTGCTATCACATAGTAAAAATGCTTTTTTATAAAAAATAGTGTTTATGTTGCCATGTTCTGAGAGCTGTAATATTTTTATTTTTTTGCAAACAAGGCCGTAAAAGGCTTATTTTTTGTGTGATGAGTTGGAGATTTCTTTTGGTGCCATTTTGCAGTAGTTAACATTTTTTTATCGCTTTTTATTCAGATTTTCAAGCTGCAAAATTAAAAAAAAAAAAACAGCAATTCACACGTTTTTATTTTTTACAGCTCACCGTGTCGTAAAAGTGCTAAGAGCGATTTAATCTTGGGGTTAGAACAGTTACAGCGATACCAAATTTATAATTTTTTTATGGTTTTCCACTCTAAAAACAATATTTTACATAACTAGTGATGAGCAGGCACTACCATGCTCAGGTGTTCGTTCTGAAATCCAGCAGGTCAGACCTCGGATAGGCTCCACTCGTGTACCGAGTATAATGGAGGTCAATGGAATTTTCCAGAAACATGCTCTAGTTTCCCATTGACTTGCCTTATATTCGGTACACAAATGGAGCCCGTCCGAAGATCTGACCTGCTGGATTTCAGAACGAGCACCAGAGCATGGTAGTGCCCGCTCATCACTAGTTACATGTACCGAGCACACAAGCATGGTAGTGCCCGCTCATCACTAGTTACGAGTACTGAGCACCTGAGCATTGTAGTGCTCGCTCATCACTAATACCGAGCACCTGAGCATGGTAGTGCCCGCTCATCACTAGTTACATGTACCGAGTACCCGAGCATGGTAGTGCCCGCTCATCACTAGTAATGAGTACTGAGCACCTGAGCATGGTAGTGCTCCCTAATCACTAGTTACGAGTACCAAGCACCCAGGCATGGTAGTGCCCGCTCATCACTAGTTATGAGTACTGAGCACACGAGCATGGTAGTGCCTCCTCATCACTAGTACCCAGCACTCGAGCATTGTAGTGCCTGCTCAACACTAGTTACATGAGCACCCGCCAAACATGGTAGTGCCCGCTCATCACTAGTTACAAATACTGAGAACCTGAGCATGGTAGTGCGCACTCATCACTAGTTAGTACAGAGAATTGTAGTGGCCGCTTATCACTAGACTTGACCTTTCATATGTAGAGATGAAGAGACTACACCAAAGATCTGGGGAGCTTTTTGCCATTTTTGGTAATTGTGGTCCTTTATGTACAGCCCCCATACTACACCACCACCAGACACCAGCAGCAGTGCGCACAGGCTCATGTATTAGAGCAGGGCTCCAGCCTCTTCTGAAACAAGGTGGTTTCATACATAGCAATGGCGCAGGATTACAGCAAGATGGCGCACAAGCGTCCTACACTCAGATGAGGAAGCGGCGCGGCGGACAGCCACTTCCTGAGTGTCTGTGCAGTATGTGGTGGCTGCTTGTCGTGGGCTGTGTGAGTGTGAGCTCCTCACTGCCTGTGTCTGCCGGGGAGCAGCAGCCGCCATGCCCGGCGGGCAGACCTCCAGCACTCAATGATAGCAGCACCGCGCCAGCCTCCCGGGCTCCTCACAGACCTGCTCACAATGACACAGTGCGACGCTTCATGGAGACATTGGGCAGAACATCCCCGGCTGGCCCCCAGCTCTCTGAGGACAGATACGGAGCACTCCTGGTATTCTGCATGTCCGTGTCTTATGCCATTATAGGGCTGTTTACTGCCTGCTGTAGAAGCGGACGTAGTGCAGTTTCGGTCCAGCAGGGGGCGCCATACTACACTGAATCCATGCGCTGCACTGTGCGGATTATAGCGCAGGTCACCTGATGACGGCCTGAGCCTGTAGGGTTATGTCGGGCCGTGTACAGGGGCTGGGGGTGAATGTGCGGCACTTTGCACTTTGTCTTACGTCCCCTTCAGCCCATGCAATGTTTGTTTTTGTGCTATTATTTTTTCCTTCCCTTCAGAAAATATCCTCTTCCATAGCTATATTCATATTTCCATTAGTAGCCAGTGGTGTAAATTCATGGCCATGGAGCCCCCAATCATAAATTTCCAGCAGGATCCCCACTTTTCTCATTTATTTAATTTTATTGGTATTCTCATCATCGGCTAAAGGGCACTTTTGGGCTTTCTTAGTTCTCGGGCCCTGGGTGCGACTGCACACCCTGCGCCCACTACAGTGTTGCCCCGCTACAGTTACGTCCCTGCACCCGCTACAGTGATGAACCCGCTGCAGTGACTCCCTCGCACCCGCTACAGTTACGTCCCTGCACCCGCTACAGTGATGAACCCGCTGCAGTGACTCCCTCGCACCCGCTACAATTATGTCCCTGCACCCGCTACAGTGATGAACCCACTACAGTGACTCCCTCGCACCCGCTACAGTTACGTCCCTGCACCCGCTACAGTGATGAACCCACTACAGTGACTCCCTCGCACCCGCTACAGTTACGTCCCTGCACCCGCTACAGTGATGAACCCGCTGCAGTGACTCCACCGCACTGCACCCACTACAGTGACGCACCCGTGCCTGCTACAGTGACGCACCTGCTACAGTGACGCACCCGTGCCTGCTACAGTGACGCACCTGCTACAGTGACGCACCCGTGCCTGCTACAGTGACGCACCTGCTACAGTGACGCACCTGCTACAGTGACGCCCCCGCTACAGTGACGCCCTCGCACCTGCTACAGTAACGCCCCCGCTACAGTGATGCCCCGCTACTGTGACTCCCTCCACACTTGCTTCAGTGACTTTCTCACCCGCAACAGTGACGCCCCCGCAGCCGCTACAGGGAAGCCCCCGGATCCGCTATAGTGATGCTCCTTCACCCATTACAGTGATGCCCCTGGACAAACCCTTTATTGTTGTAGTTTTGAAGGACATTATTCATTCTGTCATGCAAGGTGCTGAAAAACAGGAAACAGTGCGGTGAAATGATAAAAACACAACGGCAGCATTTTTTTTTTTGTTCTTTACAGAATTTATTTAGTGGTAAAAAGGCTTTGGTAACGAGATTTTTTTATTATTTATTATTTATTGATTATTTGCGTTTTTATAGCGAGGAGCGATGACCATAAGATGCCAATTCTTACTTATAGATTTTTTTTCTACTCTTTACCATATGGGTTAATATATTTTATATTTTTATATATTGGACTTTTACAAGTGTGGTGATATCAAATGTTTCTTTATTTTCATATTGTAAAAAATGGGTGATTTGTAACTCATTGGCTTCATGATTCACGGTTACAGACTCTTCACTTTCACCACATCACATAAATGCCACTGTCAGAGATTGACAGCAGCGTTTTAAGGGGTAATCCGAGATTTTTGGGGTTTTCTTTCTGTGCAGGCAGGTAGCTACTAACTGTCTGCCTATTCTACCCTGATGATACTCATATCTCCTGGCTCAGAGTGGTCACTGACTGCTCCTGACGGCGATTCTCCCGCTTCCTGTAACGTCATGTTGGCAGAGCAGCTGTTTCTCTTCTGGTTTGATCTGTCAATAGGCCGGCACTGCTGATATCATGTTATTTGACAGCCGACTCACTGCTGCCTATGGCTCATGCAGATATCCGTGAAAATTAGTGTAACCTCAGACCGCAATGCATGGATTGGCCACAGCTCTGCTGACACATGCATTAGAGCCTCTTAAAAATATATGAAGCTGTCAAGCTCTGGTCGGCAGCCCCGAAGCCAGTCCATCTCCATGAGTCCTCACTGTCAATCAGCATGATGTTGGCAGTGATGGGTCATCAACAGATTATTTATTATTATAGCGCCATTTATTCCATGGCGCTTTACAAGTGAAAGAGGGTATATGTACAACAATCATTAACAGTACAAAACAGACTTGTATAGGAGGAGAGAGAACCCTGCGCGTGAGGGCTCACAGTCTACAAGGAATGGGTGGTGGTACAATAGGTGAGGACAGAGCTGGTTGTGCAGTGGTATACTGGACTGAGGGTTATTGTAGGTTGTAGGCTTGTTGGAAGAGGTGGGTCTTTAGTTTCCTCTTGAAGCTTTCCATGGTAGGGGAGAGTCTGATATGCTGAGGTAGAGTGTTCCAGAGTATAAGGGAGGCACGGGAGAAATCTTGTACGCGATTGTGGGAAGAGGAGATAAAAGAGGAGTAGAGAAGGAGATCTTGTGAGGATCTGAGGTTGCGTGCAGGTAGGTACCAGGAGGCTAGGTCACAGATGTAAGGAGGAAACAGGTTGTGGATGGCTTTGTATGCCATAGTTAATGTTTTGAACTGAAGTCGTTGGGCGATGGGAAGCCAGTGAAGGGATTGGCAGAGTGACGAGGCTGGGGAGTAGCGAGGGGAGAGGTGGATTAAGCGGGCTGCAGAGTTTAGGATAGATTGGAGGGGTGCAAGAGTGTTGGAAGGGAGGCCAGAGAGCAGGAGGTTGCAGTAGTCGAGGCGGGAGATGATGAGGGCATGCACTAATGTTTTTGCTGATTCTTGGTTAAGGAAAGCACGGATCCGGGAGATATTTTTGAGTTGTAATCTGCATGAGGTGAAGAGGGCTTGGATGTGTGGCTTGAAGGATAGAACAGAGTCGAGGGTTACTCCAAGGCAACGAGCTTGATCAGACTAGAGGAGAAAGAACTGCTCTCACGTGAGGTGAAAGGAAGCAGGAGATTTGTCGGCAGGAGCAGTCTGTGATTGCTTACATCGCAGGAATCCAGTATGTTTGGAACCACTTTTTGACAAGACATGGAATGGTAGAAGGAGATATGAAGAATTTATCCCAGTTCCTGGTTGAGGTCAACATCTTGTTCCTTAGTAGAAAATCCTTTAAAACATGGCAAAATAAAATGTGGGGTGAAGATAAATGAAGCGACGTGTTTTGAACAATATCTTGCGTTCTTTGTCAAAGTTTTGACAGGAGCTGGAAGAATTCTTCGTATTTCCCTCTATGGCATGTTTTTTTGAGGTCCATAAAATGCAATTTTTCCCATGTGGCCAATCGGGGTAGAAAAATGCCCATGTGCAATAGTACACGGACTGAGCCATATGAATAAATTCAGACACTGAAGATTTAAAACCAAATCCTGCTCTGGTGCCATTTATGTGAAGGGGTTGTTAGACAGCCATGCATGTGTCGCAGAAACAGAAAACAGAATTTTCTGCAATAAATCTGCTAGTTTGAATCTAATGAGACTATGTGAATGAGGACTACAGGCCGGCAGAGTACACTCTTTACTGAACTATTAGAACATTTTGTTTCTTTTTGGGATAATTGATATTGATTTTTATCTTTAGTTTATTATGTGAAATGCAGATCTAATATTGTGTAACTTTTTCCCTTCTAGAACAGCCTGGAGCGACACAGGCTTCTGAACCGTAATGCACAGGATAGCGATGATGCTTATTATGGAATTAATCAGTTTTCTGATTTGTCAGTTGAAGAATTTGGCAGTAAGTTAATGTCAATTATTGTAATTCTCACATGGTGGTGGATGAGAACCCCAGTGGTACTGAGGGTGCCATTAAAAGTGTATCACATCCAATCACTTACAAGGGTATTCACATCTTCAAGATCCTAACCCAATATGTCGTAGGTATTGTAATAAAAATAACTCCAATTAGAAATGTAGTATAGTTCTCCTGATATAGCCTTTGAAACTCTTTGTAACTTCTGGGGGAATACTTGCAGTATCAGGGACCGAGTGTGAACGATCGGAGGTAGTGGGTAGAGTGCAGTCAGTGAGTGGGATCGTTGCCTGAGTTATTGGGCGTAAGTCCATGGGGTCACGGAGTTTTTTATAATAGAAGCGAGGGTCTGGGGGCTGCAAAGCCCCCTTGCATAATTATGACCCCCAGACTCCCACTTCTATCATAAAGAACTCCATGAGAACTTAAAAAGTAATATTTATTCCACTCCGCTGCAAAATTAAACACTGGGCCTCTAAGCTGGTCATGCCCCCTCTATCTCCGTTCCCGTGTACTAACTCCAGGTGATCTCGCCCACTCTCTCCACTCCACCTACTATCTCCGGGCGGTCGCGCCCAGTCACTTCCGGTCCCCTATACTGCAAGTATGCCGCTTCTGGCATTTCTTTTACCTCTTCTGACTAGTAGACCTGGCACAACATAATCATTGTAGCACGACACTCGTATGACATCACTTTGGGCCCACTAATCAGAAATTTAACACACAAGGAATAGGTTTGGGTCTTCTTTAGACATATATGAATAAATATGGTTTCCAGTTTAATTTCTGATGAAAGTATAATAATGTTTTTCTATGTAGATATTTATCTGAAGAGTTCTCCTTCAAAAAAACTGGATGATTATGTGCCTGCTAACAAAACATTTGGAGGAAATCCTTCACCATTGAGGTTTGACTGGAGAGATAAAAACATGGTGACTGAAGTGAAAAATCAGCTGGATGTAAGCTACATGGAGAATTAAGAATTGTATATTTTATGTAAAATGTTAAAGCTTTGTTGATGGTTAATTAGTGAAATGGCTACGGTGTATGTAATAAGCCTTGGCACTGTAAAAGGTTTGATTTAACACTGATCCAGTCGGAAAAAATACAGACCCCCAGTAACCTCACTGGTATATTAGTGTTTTTAGGAATTTTATTAAGATTTCTATAGTTTTTTGCAATATTAGCACTACCCCATAAAACCTGATAGTTATATATCCTGTGCAATTCTGGTTGCAGATTTCCTGGATCTCAGGTGACTAAAGAACTAATAATCAAAAGGAAGGCATATGGGTTAAGCTGCGCTAAAACCATATTCATGTGACAGTTGACTATCCTGCCAGGAATTGAATCATGGTGGGCGGTCCGCTGATGTGTCAAGCCATATATTTATATATAATAAATATAAATATATATAATATAAATAATGAGCTCTGTCTTGTAACTGATGATACATGATTCCTTTTGGATGTCCTGATGAAGGAGATGGATATATCTCTGAAATGCGTAAACCTGTGAACAAATAGAAAGGGAATTAATCCGTTGGACCCTGTTTAGAGCGGCTTAACCCGTATTCCTTCCTTTTGATTATTGATCCTATTCCTCGGGGCTGCTGCTGACCACTACCATTACATGCACTACAAGTGGTTGTGACTCTCACAACCCAACGATGAGTACAATCCTAGTACTGCCCTCATTTTCCTTTCCGGGTAAGACCCTATTGCTATTCTTATTTTCAGAGCTCATCGTGACTAAAAAACCAACTCATTTTGTCTTATTTCTAAACTTGACGTATGGTTCAAGATGTGAAAGGTGACAGATGTGATCATCAAAAAATCACATTTTCCATTAGTGTTATGCCAGGGTCACACAACTGTAGATTCTTTTATCCATGAAAATTATGATCATAGCTTGATCCGAGTGTCAGCATAGTGTGATCCGATTATCTGAAATGATAGAATCTGAGCACACAGAGAGGAAAAGATGGAGAGCAGAATTTTTCCATCTTCTCCATTTTGTCAGTGTGCGGAAATCGTATTGCACTCTGATGTTATCCGAGTGCAGTCAGATGATTTCCACATACCCATAGACTTGAATGGGTGAATGGCATCTGACTTCAGAGTGATATCACAGAATGTTGTATTTTTTTTTGCTGACAGATTATCAGTGAAAAAAATTGCAATTATCCCTGACACTTCGAATAACTGGTCTGAGTGCTATCCTATAAAAAAAATCAGTTGGCACTTGTCTGATTTTATATGGTGGTGTGAGCAAGCACTAACAGCTGCAGGTTTTGCCAGAGTGATCAAAATTTAAGAAGATTCTGTACATCCTGTATACAGATATAGAATTATCTCTACTATCACTGCTTCTACCATCCATGTTGCTGTCTCTTATTATTCCACTAGAAGGTGGCCCGATTCTACGCATCGGGTATTCTAGAATTTACGTATTGTGTAGTTCATGTATGATTTTTGTTATATATATAGATATATAGATGTTTTTGTGTGTAGTTACCAAGTGTTTGTGTAGGGCGCTGTACATGTTTTGGGTGTTGTCTGGGTGTGGCGGGGGGTGAGAGCGGTGTTGTATGTGTGTTGCGTGTGTTGCGTTGTTCGTGGAGCGCTGTGTGTCTGTAGCATTGTGTGTGTGTGTGTTGCGCGGTTTGTGTGTGTGTGGTGTGTTTTGGGGGGAGGTATGTTTTGTGCAATGTGTGTGTTGTGCGGTATGTGCGTATATTTGTGTGTGCAGCGTTGTCTGTGTGTGTGGGTGTCTGTGTAGGGCAGTTGTTTGTGGTTCCCAATGTGTGTGTGTGGTGTGTTGTTTAGTGCGAGCGCGCGTGTGTGTGTGTGTGTGTTGGGGGGAGGTGTGCACTTCCCATCGTGCTCCATCCCCCATGCAGCGCACCCCCCATCGTGCTCCATCTCCCATGCTGCGCACTCCCCATCATGCTCCATCCCCCATGCAGCGCACTCCCCATAGTGCTCCATCCCCTATGCTGCGCACTCCCCATCATGCTCCATCCCCTATGCTGCGCACCCCCCATCGTGCTCCATCCCCCATGCTGCGCACTCCCAAACGTGCTCCATCCGCCATGCTGCGCACTCCCAAACGTGGTCCATCCGCCATGCTGCGCACTCCCAAACGTGCTCCATCCGCCATGCTGCGCACTCCCAAACGTGGTCCATCCGCCATGCTGCGCACTCCCAAACGTGCTCCATCCGCCATGCTGCGCACTCCCAAACGTGCTCCATCCGCCATGCTGCGCACTCCCAAACGTGCTCCATCCGCCATGCTGCGCACTCCCAAACGTGCTCCATCCGCCATGCTGCGCACTCCCAAACGTGCTCCATCCGCCATGCTGCGCACTCCCAAACGCGCTCCATCCGCCATGCTGCGCACTCCCAAACGTGCTTCATCCGCCATGCTGCGCCCTCCCAAACGTGCTCCATCCCCCATGCTGCGCACCCCCCATCGTGCTCCATCCCCCATGCTGCACCAGCATCAGCCTCTATGCCCGCAGCATCAGAGCATCAGCCTCTCTACTCGCAGCATCAGCCTCTCTCCTCCCAACATCAGCCTCTCTCCTCCCAGCATCAGCCTCTCTCCTCCCAGCATCAGCCTCTCTCCTCCCAGCATCAGCCTCTCTCCTCCCAGCATCAGCCTCTCTCCTCCCAGCATCAGCCTCTCTCCTCCCAGCATCAGCCTTTTCTGTCCCTAGCATCAGCCTCTTTCCTCCCAGCCTACCCCAGCCTCAGCCTACCCCAGCCTCAGCCTCCCCCAGCCTCAGTCTCCCCCAGCCTCAGTCTCCCCCAGCCTCAGTCTCCCCCAGCCTCAGTCTCCCCCAGCCTCAGTCTCCCCCAGCCTCAGTCTCCCCCAGCCTCAGTCTCCCCCAGCCTCAGTCTCCCCCAGCCTCAGTCTCCCCCAGCCTCAGTCTCCCCCAGCCTCAGTCTCCCCCAGCCTCAGTCTCCCCCAGCCTCAGTCTCCCCCAGCCTCAGTCTCCCCCAGCCTCAGTCTCCCCCAGCCTCAGTCTCTCTCCTCCCAGCATCAGCCTTTTCGGTCCCCAGCCTCCCCATCCCAGCCTTCCTCCTCCCAGCCTCCTCCAGCACGCCGTGCTCCTCTGCCGACACTCACAGATCCGATCGCATACACTCACACACACCCGATCGCATACACTCACACACACCCGATCGCATACACTCACACACACCCGATCGCATACACTCACACACACCTTCCTAGTTATATGTTAGAATTGTACAAAGTTTGCACTTGCCTGATCTGATTTACGGTCCTCCAAGGACTCTGCGGCTGTCGTCTTGGGCATTTACTACGACTTCATGATATCGTGTACCATATAAATGTATCATATCCCATGTCATTTTACTGGATACAATGAAATGGTTTTGAATTGGTGTCTTGACAAATTGTATAACTTAGGCCTTGTGCCCATGTGGCTTTTTTTTTTTTTTCTTCATAAGTTTTTCCCTTGATTTTTAATCAGTAAAAGCAAGGAAAAAGCATCCCAGCAAAGTCTGAGAATCCTGACTTGCTGTGCACATGCTGCTTTTTTTTTCTTGCAGATCTTGTTGCTGAAAAAGACGCAGCATGTCAATTGTTTCTGTGTTTCTATATGGCACTGTAGAGCTTTATCACTACAGGGGATTATAGTGCAGCACTTCGCCTCACACACTATGCAAAACTGCCGTGATTGGTGTGGGCTCCGCTCCGAGCAGAGACAGCCGGATCCCGTCTGTAACATCAGCCGGAGGCCCAGCGCCGACTGCGAGGATACAGCCCCTGAACCCCCGGGGTCGCCATGATTATAAAATGCACAAAAAGAAGCATTGAAAAAAGCATGTGAAAAAGCATGCAGATGCAATAAAAAATGTGTTTTTTTCAGCTGCTTTTTTCCTGCCAAAACATGTTTTTCTGTGCAGATTTTTTGCACATAAACACACAATGTGGGCACATAACCTTCATGCAATTCTAGAACAGTTAGGGTACACGTTGAGTATTTTCAAAACTAGTTGCAAAACGTTTGGCACCATTTCTGCATCTATTGACAGGAAAAACACACTGTTAAAACGTTCCTTTTTGCCATGTTTGGATGCATTTTTGCCACATTTTTTTTTATCGTTTTTGCATGCGTTTTTCAATTGAATTCAGTGGGTGAAAAAATTACGCTGCAAAAACGCTGAAAGAATTGACATCCTGCAGATTATTTTCTGCACCAAATCTGCAAGGAGAAAATACACAGTGTGCACTACACATCAGGATTCTCATTGACTTTGCTGACATTGGGATTTGCCTGCAGTTTTATGACAAAACTGCATTCAAAGTGCGTCAAATAATGCAATAAAAATGCAGTGTCCACAAAGCCTTAAATGGATTGTCCAGGCATCTAATATTGATGAGATATACACAACACATATATGTAAATTTATTTATTACATGATGTAGATAGGATTAGGTCATTATTAGCGGATTGAGGTGGTCAGACACCGGGCTTCCCGCTTATCAGATGTTCTTCGCTCCATCAGTGGCTGGATGTAAACATTGAATAGAGCTCTACAGCATAGGTCCATTGTGGTTGCTGACTAGAACTGCACATCAGCTATTTTTTTCAGATCCTAGTCCCAGTTCTGCATTTTGTAAAATGTATTGGACAATCCCTTTTAATATATGAGGAATATAAAGGTAGATAAACCCATACAAATGTCCAACTTTTTGATTAACTCCAGTTTATGATGATACAGATAAGACTACATCGTCGCACAGACACGTTGGTCATTAACAACAACTAGGGTTTCTTAAGTCAAGACAAGATATAAGGATGTACACATTTCTTGCATTGCTATAACCACAGATGTGTGCTCCAGTACAGAAGACAATTGGGAAGATTTGTCCACCGAGTTAAACTTCTATCAGATTTTGATATTTGACACAATTAGTTACCAGTATTTGCTTAGGCCAGTAAAATAATCTAGGTAGTAACATACATTATTATCTACAGATGTGGAAATAATGCTGACTTTTTGCGATCCATTATCTTTTACGCTTATTTTCAGTGTGGGTCCTGTTGGGCCTTCAGTGTAGTTGGTGCTGTAGAGTCTGCCCACGCCATCACCGGACACCCACTGCAGGACCTCAGTGTACAGCAGGTCATTGACTGTTCATACTTGGATCGAGGCTGCGATGGGGGATCCACAGACAGTGCGTTGAAATGGCTGAGTCAGGTAATTATATTTTAAGAGCAAATTTCTATGTTAGTTTGAGTGCCCATGATCAGTGTTTGCATCGTTTTGGACGCAGCTGAAGCATGTATTCTACAGTACAAGCATAGTGAACAAGATTTCTTGAAATGCCATGCCGACTGTGCTTGATTTTGCCACAGCAAACACGGATCTGCGGTGTGTCTTTCCAGACTGCATCATGTCAATTGGGAGAACACAAGCGAGAGACCGCAGTGCACTGAACCTTGATCGTGGGTACAAGCAGCTGCGGTCTCCTGCGTTCTGCTGTGGAGGAGACTCGCGGTCTCGCAGGTCAGGACCCGCTGCATCCAGAACGCAGTGAGTCCTGATCGTGGGTACCCTTAGACTGCAGGTGCATTTTGTTCTGTAGCTGTACTGTAATTTAGAATATTAGCCTCTTCCCACTGCATGATGTACAATTACATCATGCACTAGGTGTGGCTAAATAGAGCGGACTGAGGAGCTGAGCAAGCACCAGTCCCGACATGTGCATGTAACAGCAGCGATTGGAACTGGGCTCCAAATGTTGCTGGTAACCCCTTAAATAACGCTGTCTATCTCTGACAGTGCCATTCTTTTTCATTGACCTAGGGGCATGGTATTTTAGTTGCCCATGAGCCACAATGCTCTCATGTGGTGCTAGTGGTTACCATGGAATACTGAACATTCCCATGGTAGATATGTCGATATTCCTGTGGCTGGGCTTTGAGACCATGATTTTAGTGATTTTTCTGCAATAAAGATTTATTTCAAAATATAGAATAAGCGATCAGGTGATCACAGCTCAAAGGCCTCTAAGGGAACTAAAATTATTAATAAAGAAAAAAAACCATAAGAAATGAAGCTACCTGGATTTTTCCACATTAAAGATGGAGATATTTAAAAAAAGAAAACAACAAAACATGTAGGATGACAGCATTTGTACAATTCAGATCTTTTAGGCTATGTGCCCACGGGAGATCGCACCTGTGGATATATACGCAGGTTTCACGCAGCTGCTCCCCAGAATCTGCAGCTATCCATTGCTGCAGAATTCCAGCAAAATATCTGCGGTAAACCTGCGGACATTCGTGCGACTTACCTGCTGAAGTCCCGTCCTCTATCTCCAAAGTGGAGGGGTGGGAATTCCGCAGGTATTTCCGCATGAATAATTGACATGCAGTTCATGCGGCTGCTGGACATCCGAAGCATATTCCGCAGCCGTACATACCGCACCATTACTACAGCACTCCCCAAATCCCATAGGATAACATAGGGAATGTCTGTACTTGCTAAAACCTGCGGATTTATCTAGAAAATCCAGATAAATCGGCAGGTTTTCCATGGCAAAATCCACGGGTACATTGTCCCGTGGGCACATAGCCTTAAAATGTAAAATTATTTAACCCATAGGTAAACTCCCTAAAGCAAAAAAAATGAATTAGAATTGCTGTTTTTCGATAACAGCATTTCCCACCAAAATTTCCATAAAAATTGATCAAATATTGTATGTACTGCAAAGTAGTATAAACAAAAACTGTCAGCTAACACAAAAAAAATCCTCACACTAATGGAAAAAGAAAACTGTTACGGCTTCCAGAAAAAATGGTGACCATTTATTTATTTATTTATTTATTTATTGATTTATCTTACAGATATCAGAAGGTTTTTTTTTTCCATCACTAAAATAAAAAGACAAACAATATAAGCTTCGTTGTTAGTGACGCACATCCGGCGCCGGTAGCGACATCGCAGCGTGTGACACCAAGGAGCGCCGATCAACAATCACAAAATCGTTCAAAAACGGTGATCGTTGGCACGTCGCTCCTTTCCTTAATATCGCTGCTGCCACAGGTACGATGTTGTTCGTTGTTCCTGCGGCATCACATATCGCTATGTGTGACACCGCAGGAACGACGAACATCTCCTTACCTGCGTCCACCGGCAATGTGGAAGGAAAGAGGTGGGCGGAATGTTACGTCCCGCTCATCTGTCCCTCTGCTTCTATTGGCCAGCCGCATAGTGACGCAGCAGTGACGCCGAACGCACCTCCCCCTTGAGGGAGGGATTGTTCGGCGGTCACAGCGACGTCGCTGACAAGGTATGTGCATGTGACGCTGCCGTAGCGATAATGTTCGCTATGGCAGCGAGCACCAAATGTCGCACGAATAACGGGGGCGGGTGCTATCGCGCTCGACATCGCTAGCGATGTCGCAGTGTGTAAAGCACCCTTAAAGGGTACTTTACACACTACGATATCGGTACTGATATCACTAGCGAGCGGCCGGACGGCCAATAGAAGCGGAGTGGCGGAGATGAGCGGGACGTAACATCCCGCCCACCTCCTTCCTTCCGCATTGCCGGTGGACGCAGGTAAGGAGATGTTCGTCGTTCCTGCGGTGTCACACATAGCGATGTGTGATGCCGCAGGAACGACTAACAACATCGTACCTGTGGCAGCAGCGATATTAAGGAAAGGAGCGACGTGTCAACGATCACCGTTTTTGAACGATTTTGCGATTGTTAATCGTCGCTCCTTGGTGTCACACGCTGCGATGTTGCTAACAGCGCCAGATGTACGTCACTAGCGAAGTGATCCCGACGATATATCGTTAGCGATGTCGCAGCGTGTAAAGCACCCTTAAGAGTCATGTTAGCAGGTCATTTTTATCGCACAATAAACACCATAAAAAGAAATACACAATTACAGTGTTGAATTTTTTTTTTTTGCCTTTTTCACTGCACTTGGAATTTTTTTCTCTCGTTTTTCAGTGCATTTTATAGTAAAATAAATGATGTCGTTTTAAAGAACAACCCCTCCCGCAAATACAAGCCATCATACAGTTATTTTTATGGATAAATTAAAAATCTATGATCATTGGAAGAAAAAATAAAAGTTCAAAAATGAATATTGGCCACAGTGGGAAGTAGTTGATGAAACATTAGTTGAATTGCTGATGGTTAATTTTTTTTTTTTATTTTTTTTAGTCCCATACAAAACTTGTGGAGTCTTCTAGGTACCCCTTTAAAGCAAGAACTGGAATATGTCATTATTTTCCTCTGACAGAAGATGGGGTTTTTATAAAGGGGTATAAAGCCTATGATTTCAGGTAAAAAAAATTTTTTTTCGGCATTTGCAAATCTGGTTTACACAAAAGGGGTAGTCTGCTCACAATATACTGATGACCTGTACTTTGGATAGGATATGAATAAGAGATTTGTGGAGGTCTTACACTTGGCACCCTGATTAATCAGCTATTGTAAGCTTGTACGGAATTGCAGCATGCAGCTCCATTTAATGTGTAGTGGCTGCTCCCCTGCAGAGAAGGAAAGTTGTATTTCAGCTCACCCGTAATATTATTTCACCTGGCTCCAAAACCCAGAACGGTGCAAGGATACAAATTCCGTGTTCAGGAATATAAAGCAGTAAGTGGTGGAAATTCCTTTCCTGATCCAGCAACACGTCCGGGATAAATGTGAATTAAAAATTCATTTTATTGAAAAATTATTAAAAACCAATCATCAGAATGACATCCAAAATTTTTTCTTTAAAAAGAATGCGTGCTCCCCTGCACTGCAGAGCAACTAGGAATGAGCATAATAGCTGTTCTGCAGTATCCAACCATATTCACTACCCATTAAATGAAGCTAGACGTTGTACCATTGTTAGAGCTTAAAACGGCTAATCCAGATGTCGGAACGCCACCACACTCATACTGGTGACCTTCCCATAGTATAGGCTAAAGACTGATAATGTGATACCTGTTGTCAAATCCACTTTAAAGCAAACCTGTCAGGTCCCCTCTGCCCTCCAGCCCAGCTGCATTCATAGCTGTATGTCAAAATCCCCTGCCTAACCACATAACCAGCCCTGTATAATGTAATTTACTAAAATCAATGTTTAAAAAAAGGACTTATAAATTGTGCTGTTCCTATGCTAGTTAGTGCCTTGACTAGTCGATGGGGCTTTATTTCCCCAGACTAGTCTGCCTCCTTTCCATGTTATCACATCTACAGGGGTGTGATAACATGATTTCCATGACCCAACATCACTGACAGCTTCTGGAAATCTTGTAGATGTGCTCAGCCTCCCCTAAAGCCGGGTGTATGCGTACCAACTTCAGAGATGCGCACTGCACATGACTGGAAGAATAGCTTCTTCCCTTCTTAGTTACATAGTTACTTAGGTTGAAAAAAGACCTAGGTCCATCTAGTTCAACCTTCCTTCACCAGTTCTACATTTGGTCATTAAGTCATTTAAAACCAACAATGTTGTGTGTACTGAGGAAATCATCCAGCCCTTTTTTAAAAGCTGTTATAGTATCTGCCATTACTACCTCTTGTGGTAGGGCATTCCACAGTCTGACTGCCCTAACTGTAAAGAATCCTTTCCTATTTAGCTGTCGGAATCGCTTTTCTTCCACTCGCAGTGTATGCCCCCTGGTCCTTAGAATTGTCTGTGGAAGAAATAAGTCAAGTGCCTGTCCTTTATATTGACCACACATGTATTTATACAAATAAATGAGATCTCCTCTGAGACGTCCTTTTTTCTAAGCTAAACATATATAACTTTTTCAACCTGTCATCATATGGGAGGCCTTCCATTCCTTGTAGTAGTCTAGTTTCCCGCCTTTGAACTGACTCTAACTTCTGAATGTCCTTTTTAAAATGTGGAAACCAAAACTGGATCCCATATTACAGATGTAGCCTTACAAGTGATTTATAGAGGGGTAACAATATGTTGGGATCACGGGATCTAATCTTTTTATACACCCTAAAATCTTGTTTGCTTTAGCAGCTGCTGCCTGACATTGAGTACTGTTGCTCAGCTTATTTGTAATGAGAATACCCAAGTCCTTCTTCTGTTCTGTAGTCCCGAGTTTACTTCCATTTAATGTATACGCAGTTATAGGATTACTCCGTCCTAGGTGCATTACTTTACATTTATCAACATTAAATCTCATTTGCCAAGTATCTGCCCATTCTGACATCTTATCCAGATCTTTTTGTAATATTGTACTATCAAGGTCAGTTTTTAATATCCTACATAGTTTGGTGTCATCAGCAAAGACTGACACTTTACTATCAATCCCATCCACAAGGTCATTAATAAAGAGATTAAAAAGAATCAGTCCTAGCACAGATCCCTGCGTCACCCCACTGCTGACTATAGCTCATTTAGAGAATGTACCATTTAAGACTACTCTTTGTTTCCTATCTTTTAGCCAATTCCTTACCCATTTGCATATAGTTTCCCCTAGTCCTTGCTTCTGGAGCTTTAGTATAAGGCTATTATGTGGTACAGTATCAAATGCCTTTGCAAAGTACAAATAAATCACATCAGCTGCATTACCAATATCCAGGTTTGCACTTACCTCCTCATAGAACCCCAACAGGTTGGTTAGACACAAATTATCTTTTATGAATCCATGCTGTTTTTCAGTTATTATATATATTATTCCGATCATGCGCAGTGCAGCTCTCTAAAGCTGGGGCGCGTACACCCGACTTCAGGGGAGGCTGAATGTGAGTGAACAAAGCTGCTTGCATTCCTGAGATTTCCAGGTGCTGGCAGTGATGCGGACTCATTGAAATCATGTTATCACACCCACAGGGGTGTGATAATATGGAAAGAGGGCCTACTAGTCTGGGGAAATAACGCCCCGACGACTAGTCAAGGCCTTCATTAGCTTAGGAACAGCACAATTTAGAAGTCTTTTTTTAAACATTGATTTTAGTAAGTAACATCATACAGGGCTTGTGAGGCAGGGAATTTTGCCATACAGGTATGAATGCTGCTGGGTTGGAGGGCAGAGAGGACCTGACAGGTTCCCTCTAAAGATTAGTCGAAGCATTGTTTTGCTATTGATGAACTATTGTGTACCTTGATCATCAAATACTTTTCCTTGCATTACCTTTAATGGGGTTGTGTTATGTAGAAGACAAGTTGGACACCAGCTGATCTCTTCGGCTCTTCATAAACTCCGGAAGTCGACTACTGCATTCAAAAACAACTTATTAATGCTTTAACCATCTCCAGGTCCATTAAGGCAATGCGCCATCAGAATTTGACCTTCTGTGTAATACAAGTTCTGTGTTGCTCTCTCTCATACTGAATGAAACTTCTAATGCATAGGATGAAAGGTTTGAAGGACAGAGACCATTTGTTTTCAGAAAAAGTGATGAAAACAATCAGTTACCACTAAAAATTCCAAAGCTGAATTACAGTTAGGTCCAGAAATATTTGGACAGTGACACAATTTTCGCGAGTTGGGCTCTGCATGCCACCACATTGGATTTGAAATGAAACCTCTACAACAGAATTCAAGTGCAGATTGTAACGTTTAATTTGAAGGTTTGAACAAAAATATCTGATAGAAATTGTAGGAATTGTAAACATTTCTTTACAAACACTCCACATTTTAGGAGGTCAAAAGTAATTGGACAAATAAACCAAACCCAAACAAAATATTTTTATTTTCAATATTTTGTTGCGAATCCTTTGGAGGCAATCACTGCCTTAAGTCTGGAACCCATGGACATCACCAAACGCTGGGTTTCCTCCTTCTTAATGCTTTGCCAGGCCTTTACAGACGCAGCCTTCAGGTCTTGCTTGTTTGTGTGTCTTTCCGTCTTAAGTCTGGATTTGAGCAAGTGAAATGCATGCTCAATTGGGTTAAGATCTGGTGATTGACTTGGCCATTGCAGAATGTTCCATTTTTTTGCACTCATGAACTCCTGGGTAGCTTTGGCTGTATGCTTGGGGTCATTGTCCATCTGTACTATGAAGCGCCGTCCGATCAACTTTGCGGCATTTGGCTGAATCTGGGCTGAAAGTATATCCCGGTACACTTCAGAATTCATCCGGCTACTCTTGTCTGCTGTTATGTCATCAATAAACACAAGTGACCCAGTGCCATTGAAAGCCATGCATGCCCATGCCATCATGTTGCCTCCACCATGTTTTACAGAGGATGTGGTGTGCCTTGGATCATGTGCCGTTCCCTTTCTTCTCCAAACTTTTTTCTTCCCATCATTCTGGTACAGGTTGATCTTGGTCTCATCTGTCCATAGAATACTTTTCCAGAACTGAGCTGGCTTCATGAGGTGTTTTTCAGCAAATTTAACTCTGGCCTGTCTATTTTTGGAATTGATGAATGGTTTGCATCTAGATGTGAACCCTTTGTATTTACTTTCATGGAGTCTTCTCTTTACTGTTGACTTAGAGACAGATACACCTACTTCACTGAGAGTGTTCTGGACTTCAGTTGATGTTGTGAACGGGTTCTTCTTCACTAAAGAAAGTATGCGGCGATCATCCACCACTGTTGTCATCCGTGGACGCCCAGGCCTTTTTGAGTTCCCAAGCTCACCAGTCAATTCCTTTTTTCTCAGAATGTACCCGACTGTTGATTTTGCTACTCCAAGCATGTCTGCTATCTCTCTTATGGATTTTTTCTTTTTTTTCAGCCTCAGGATGTTCTGCTTCACCTCAATTGAGAGTTCCTTAGACCGCATGTTGTCTGGTCACAGCAACAGCTTCCAAATGCAAAACCACACACCTGTAATCAACCCCAGACCTTTTAACTACTTCATTGATTACAGGTTAACGAGGGAGACGCCTTCAGAGTTAATTGCAGCCCTTAGAGTCCCTTGTCCAATTACTTTTGGTCCCTTGAAAAAGAGGAGGCTATGCATTACAGAGCTATGATTCCTAAACCCTTTCTCCGATTTGGATGTGAAAACTCTCATATTGCAGCTGGGAGTGTGCACTTTCAGCCCATATTATATATATAATTGTATTTCTGAACATGTTTTTGTAAACAGCTAAAATAACAAAACTTGTGTCACTGTCCAAATATTTCTGGACCTAACTGTATTTGTTTAGTCGGGGTCAATGCTCCTTTCCATTTTGTTGTGTTTTAACACATGACATATAATGACTCCCTCTTTTTTTTTTTCCCCTCTCTTTCCTCTTGTCAGTGTTAGGCTGCGTTACCATGTTCAATATTTGGTTAGAATTTTACCTCAGTATTTGGAAGCCAGATTCATGAATTGAACAATGAGATAAAAGTATAATAGAAACACGGGCACCATGTAAAGGTCCCTTTACACACTGCAACATCGCAAACGACATTGCTGTAACGTCACCGGTTTTGTGACGTTATAGCGACCTCCCCAGCGACATTGCAGTGTGTGAAACACATCAGCGACCTGGCCCCTGCTGTGAGGTTGCTGATCACTACACATCTCTCAAGACCATTCTTTGGTCCTTTGTTTCCCGCTGTGCAGCATGATCGCTAGAAAGTCTCAGTGTGTAAAGGGGCCTTTACAGCAACTTCGTTAGCAACTTCCCTTTCAAAAAGCTGCTTTACAACGTCCCCAAAGACCAGCTAGGTCGTTCTGCAGGTCCGTATCGCTGTTGCGTCGTTTTCCAGGTTTGCCTGTTTGACAGCTCACCAGCGACTCACCAGAGACTTTGTAGCGATCCCGGCCAGGTTGGGATCGCTGGTAAGATCGCTAGAAAGTCTCAGTGTGTAAAGATATATAAGAATAAGGCTGCACATCAAACTTAGATAATGGTATAATGCCTGAAGCATATGGAAAAATATTGGAATATACAATGAAAAATGCTACTTGCTAATTTGAACATGTGAATAATGAATTGCATACCTGCCATGAATATTAGGAAAAAGGAGATATTTAGCAATCGCATTGATCAATGTAACTGAGCCCCAAGGCCTCGTCAAGGCATATCTCTATATTGGGGTCCCTAGCTCTGTGACCCTAACTGTGTGTCATCTCATTGCAATTAAAAACTGCTATGGGTGGAGAGGGGTAACTAAGGACTTTCTTATATAGGAGATGGAAAAAACATGGCCGAAAGGGGCGGAGCTGTGTTCACATTCAGAAAAAAACTACATATAACTGAATAGGATAACTGAAGTGAGCACTAATATATATATATATATATATATGAGTGCAAGCCAAAAATACATACTATATATAAGAATAAGGCTGCACATCAAACTTAGATAATGGTATAATGCCTGAAGCATATGGAAAAATATTGGAATATACAATGAAAAATGCTACTTGCTAATTTGAACATGTGAATAATGAATTGCATACCTGCCATGAATATTAGGAAAAAGGAGATATTTAGCAATCGCATTGATCAATGTAACTGAGCCCCAAGGCCTCGTCAAGGCATATCTCTATATTGGGGTCCCTAGCTCTGTGACCCTAACTGTGTGTCATCTCATTGCAATTAAAAACTGCTATGGGTGGAGAGGGGTAACTAAGGACTTTCTTATATAGGAGATGGAAAAAACATGGCCGAAAGGGGCGGAGCTGTGTTCACATTCAGAAAAAAACTACATATAACTGAATAGGATAACTGAAGTGAGCACTAATATTTATATATATATATATGAGTGCAAGCCAAAAATACATACTATATATAAGAATAAGGCTGCACATCAAACTTAGATAATGGTATAATGCCTGAAGCATATGGAAAAATATTGGAATATACAATGAAAAATGCTACTTGCTAATTTGAACATGTGAATAATGAATTGCATACCTGCCATGAATATTAGGAAAAAGGAGATATTTAGCAATCGCATTGATCAATGTAACTGAGCCCCAAGGCCTCGTCAAGGCATATCTCTATATTGGGGTCCCTAGCTCTGTGACCCTAACTGTGTGTCATCTCATTGCAATTAAAAACTGCTATGGGTGGAGAGGGGTAACTAAGGACTTTCTTATATAGGAGATGGAAAAAACATGGCCGAAAGGGGCGGAGCTGTGTTCACATTCAGAAAAAAACTACATATAACTGAATAGGATAACTGAAGTGAGCACTAATATATATATATATATATATATATATATATATGAGTGCAAGCCAAAAATACATACTATATATAAGAATAAGGCTGCACATCAAACTTAGATAATGGTATAATGCCTGAAGCATATGGAAAAATATTGGAATATACAATGAAAAATTCTACTTGCTAATTTGAACATGTGAATAATGAATTGCATACCTGCCATGAATATTAGGAAAAAGGAGATATTTAGCAATCGCATTGATCAATGTAACTGAGCCCCAAGGCCTCGTCAAGGCATATCTCTATATTGGGGTCCCTAGCTCTGTGACCCTAACTGTGTGTCATCTCATTGCAATTAAAAACTGCTATGGGTGGAGAGGGGTAACTAAGGACTTTCTTATATAGGAGATGGAAAAAACATGGCCGAAAGGGGCGGAGCTGTGTTCACATTCAGAAAAAAACTACATATAACTGAATAGGATAACTGAAGTGAGCACTAATATATATATATATATGAGTGCAAGCCAAAAATACATACTATATATAAGAATAAGGCTGCACATCAAACTTAGATAATGGTATAATGCCTGAAGCATATGGAAAAATATTGGAATATACAATGAAAAATGCTACTTGCTAATTTGAACATGTGAATAATGAATTGCATACCTGCCATGAATATTAGGAAAAGGGAGATATTTAGCAATCGCATTGATCAATGTAACTGAGCCCCAAGGCCTCGTCAAGGCATATCTCTATATTGGGGTCCCTAGCTCTGTGACCCTAACTGTGTGTCATCTCATTGCAATTAAAAACTGCTATGGGTGGAGAGGGGTAACTAAGGACTTTCTTATATAGGAGATGGAAAAAACATGGCCGAAAGGGGCGGAGCTGTGTTCACATTCAGAAAAAAACTACATATAACTGAATAGGATAACTGAAGTGAGCACTAATATATATATATATATATATATATATATATATATATGAGTGCAAGCCAAAAATACATACTATATATAAGAATAAGGCTGCACATCAAACTTAGATAATGGTATAATGCCTGAAGCATATGGAAAAATATTGGAATATACAATGAAAAATGCTACTTGCTAATTTGAACATGTGAATAATGAATTGCATACCTGCCATGAATATTAGGAAAAAGGAGATATTTAGCAATCGCATTGATCAATGTAACTGAGCCCCAAGGCCTCGTCAAGGCATATCTCTATATTGGGGTCCCTAGCTCTGTGACCCTAACTGTGTGTCATCTCATTGCAATTAAAAACTGCTATGGGTGGAGAGGGGTAACTAAGGACTTTCTTATATAGGAGATGGAAAAAACATGGCCGAAAGGGGCGGAGCTGTGTTCACATTCAGAAAAAAACTACATATAACTGAATAGGATAACTGAAGTGAGCACTAATATATATATATATATATGAGTGCAAGCCAAAAATACATACTATATATAAGAATAAGGCTGCACATCAAACTTAGATAATGGTATAATGCCTGAAGCATATGGAAAAATATTGGAATATACAATGAAAAATGCTACTTGCTAATTTGAACATGTGAATAATGAATTGCATACCTGCCATGAATATTAGGAAAAAGGAGATATTTAGCAATCGCATTGATCAATGTAACTGAGCCCCAAGGCCTCGTCAAGGCATATCTCTATATTGGGGTCCCTAGCTCTGTGACCCTAACTGTGTGTCATCTCATTGCAATTAAAAACTGCTATGGGTGGAGAGGGGTAACTAAGGACTTTCTTATATAGGAGATGGAAAAAACATGGCCGAAAGGGGCGGAGCTGTGTTCACATTCAGAAAAAAACTACATATAACTGAATAGGATAACTGAAGTGAGCACTAATATATATATATATATATATGAGTGCAAGCCAAAAATACATACTATATATAAGAATAAGGCTGCACATCAAACTTAGATAATGGTATAATGCCTGAAGCATATGGAAAAATATTGGAATATACAATGAAAAATGCTACTTGCTAATTTGAACATGTGAATAATGAATTGCATACCTGCCATGAATATTAGGAAAAAGGAGATATTTAGCAATCGCATTGATCAATGTAACTGAGCCCCAAGGCCTCGTCAAGGCATATCTCTATATTGGGGTCCCTAGCTCTGTGACCCTAACTGTGTGTCATCTCATTGCAATTAAAAACTGCTATGGGTGGAGAGGGGTAACTAAGGACTTTCTTATATAGGAGATGGAAAAAACATGGCCGAAAGGGGCGGAGCTGTGTTCACATTCAGAAAAAAACTACATATAACTGAATAGGATAACTGAAGTGAGCACTAATATATATATATATATATGAGTGCAAGCCAAAAATACATACTATATATAAGAATAAGGCTGCACATCAAACTTAGATAATGGTATAATGCCTGAAGCATATGGAAAAATATTGGAATATACAATGAAAAATGCTACTTGCTAATTTGAACATGTGAATAATGAATTGCATACCTGCCATGAATATTAGGAAAAAGGAGATATTTAGCAATCGCATTGATCAATGTAACTGAGCCCCAAGGCCTCGTCAAGGCATATCTCTATATGTTTTTTCCATCTCCTATATAAGAAAGTCCTTAGTTACCCCTCTCCACCCATAGCAGTTTTTAATTGCAATGAGATGACACACAGTTAGGGTCACAGAGCTAGGGACCCCAATATAGAGATATGCCTTGACGAGGCCTTGGGGCTCAGTTACATTGATCAATGCGATTGCTAAATATCTCCTTTTTCCTAATATTCATGGCAGGTATGCAATTCATTATTCACATGTTCAAATTAGCAAGTAGCATTTTTCATTGTATATTCCAATATTTTTCCATATGCTTCAGGCATTATACCATTATCTAAGTTTGATGTGCAGCCTTATTCTTATATATAGTATGTATTTTTGGCTTGCACTCATATATATATATATATATTAGTGCTCACTTCAGTTATCCTATTCAGTTATATGTAGTTTTTTTCTGAATGTGAACACAGCTCCGCCCCTTTCGGCCATGTTTTTTCCATCTCCTATATAAGAAAGTCCTTAGTTACCCCTCTCCACCCATAGCAGTTTTTAATTGCAATGAGATGACACACAGTTAGGGTCACAGAGCTAGGGACCCCAATATAGAGATATGCCTTGACGAGGCCTTGGGGCTCAGTTACATTGATCAATGCGATTGCTAAATATCTCCTTTTTCCTAATATTCATGGCAGGTATGCAATTCATTATTCACATGTTCAAATTAGCAAGTAGCATTTTTCATTGTATATTCCAATATTTTTCCATATGCTTCAGGCATTATACCATTATCTAAGTTTGATGTGCAGCCTTATTCTTATATATAGTATGTATTTTTGGCTTGCACTCATATATATATATATATATATTAGTGCTCACTTCAGTTATCCTATTCAGTTATATGTAGTTTTTTTCTGAATGTGAACACAGCTCCGCCCCTTTCGGCCATGTTTTTTCCATCTCCTATATAAGAAAGTCCTTAGTTACCCCTCTCCACCCATAGCAGTTTTTAATTGCAATGAGATGACACACAGTTAGGGTCACAGAGCTAGGGACCCCAATATAGAGATATGCCTTGACGAGGCCTTGGGGCTCAGTTACATTGATCAATGCGATTGCTAAATATCTCCTTTTTCCTAATATTCATGGCAGGTATGCAATTCATTATTCACATGTTCAAATTAGCAAGTAGCATTTTTCATTGTATATTCCAATATTTTTCCATATGCTTCAGGCATTATACCATTATCTAAGTTTGATGTGCAGCCTTATTCTTATATATAGTATGTATTTTTGGCTTGCACTCATATATATATATATATATATATATATATTAGTGCTCACTTCAGTTATCCTATTCAGTTATATGTAGTTTTTTTCTGAATGTGAACACAGCTCCGCCCCTTTCGGCCATGTTTTTTCCATCTCCTATATAAGAAAGTCCTTAGTTACCCCTCTCCACCCATAGCAGTTTTTAATTGCAATGAGATGACACACAGTTAGGGTCACAGAGCTAGGGACCCCAATATAGAGATATGCCTTGACGAGGCCTTGGGGCTCAGTTACATTGATCAATGCGATTGCTAAATATCTCCTTTTTCCTAATATTCATGGCAGGTATGCAATTCATTATTCACATGTTCAAATTAGCAAGTAGCATTTTTCATTGTATATTCCAATATTTTTCCATATGCTTCAGGCATTATACCATTATCTAAGTTTGATGTGCAGCCTTATTCTTATATATAGTATGTATTTTTGGCTTGCACTCATATATATATATATATATATATTAGTGCTCACTTCAGTTATCCTATTCAGTTTCAGTGTGTAAAGAGGCCTTAACAGTTTGTCCCCCCCACAGCCTGCACCATAATGTAATCAGTCCTCCAGCAGTATCGTACCAGCGTGTCCCTGCCTAGCCTATGTGTCTAGACTTTAATGCAATCAGTCAACATCTAGTGGGCGACTGTGTCTTTGTTCTTCTCTGCATGGGACTCATCCAATACAAGCCTGTAGTTTCTGGAAACTTCTCCATATACAGTCACATACTCAAAAAGTGGGTGTGAATCCTTTCCCATCCTCCAGGGGGTGGTTCTAAGGAGAGGTGGAAGAATCAGCCACATGTTTTGTGTTAGTTGATGCTGTGTCTGGTGAAGGGCTGGGATCTGTTGCTGAAGCTAGATCTTGGTGCCTATGTATGGACTATTGAACAGTGAAGAATGGCTGGCACTTGGGATTGTGTGGTCTCTGCCACGCTGATGGATTTAAGGAACTCATCTAAGGACTTTTGTTGCATTTTCCTTGGAATTGGATTGCTGGGTGGTGCCCCCGGATCTCTTTCCTTTGTGTGGACTCATTGTGGACTCTTAAGGCCACGTCTCACTAAGCAACATCGCTGCTGAGGCACGACTTTTGTGATGTAGCAGCGATCTTGCTAGCGATGTTGCTGTGTGTGACATCCAGCAACAACCTGGCCCCTGCTGTGAGGTCGCTGGTTGTTGCTGAATGTCGTGGACCATTTTTTAGTTGTTGCTCTCCTGCTGTGAAGCACATATCGCTGTGTGTGACAGCGAGAGAGCAACAACTGAATGTGCAGGAAGCAGGGAGCCGGCTTCTGCGGATGCTGGTAACCAATGTAAATATCAGGTAACCAAGAAGCCCTTTCCTTGGTTACCCGATATTTACCTTTGTTACCAGCGTCCGCCGCTCTCACGCTGCCAGTGCCGGCTCCCTGCACACATAGCCAGACTACACATCGGGTAATTAACCCGATGTGTACTCTGGCTAGGAGTGCAGGGAGCCAGCGCTAAGCGGTGTGCGCTGGTAACCAAGGTAAATATCGGGTTGGTTACCCGATATTTACCTTAGTTACCAAGCGCAGCATCGCTTCCACGCGTCGCTGCTCGCTGGGGGCTGGTCACTGGTTGCTGGTGAGATCTGCCTGTTTGACAGCTCACCAGCAACCCGTGTAGTGACGCTCCAGTGATCCCTGCCAGGTCAAGTTGCTGGTGGGATCGCTGGAGCGTCGCTTAGTGTGACGGTACCTTTAACGATCCATTTTGATAGTAGATATTCTATGCTCCCTGCCTCAATAAAACTTGTTGGATTGTTCATCGGCCTGCTGTCCCTGCCTGCTCTGTCGCATTCCCTGTCACATACCCCATCTGCATTTTTTACCCAATCCTGGCTTTGGCTTACAAATATTGAGGTACAATACTGACCAAACACTGAACGTGTGAAGTTGGCCTTAGGCTGAGTGCACATTGCGCATATTTTCACTGTCGGGCCCATACACACAGATGACCTACCGTATGTGCCAAACAGTGGACACAGTCAGGATAGCTGCCCAGGAATTGTGCCACCATTGGGACTCAGTAAAAAAATGTATTCTGCATGGTTTACTTTTCTTTGCAGCTTGTCTCTATATAGGAAAGCACAATCTGCTGAGCATTTCCTATAGAGTAAAAAATGCTATGCAAATGCATACCAGCCTGACAAAGCCCAAAAAGTCACACTTTTGGCCTCCTTGTCAATGGTGGCCTATAGGCATATTATATTATAAAATAGTAAAGCTCCTAACTTACATGTAGGCTATGTACACAGAGGTAGTGTGCACTTTTGGTCAGCTTTGATACATATACTGAAAGTTTGCATTACGTACCTTTTTAACCTGCCCTTTTGTGTAATATTGCTGTATATTTTTAATTTACCTATCACCATAAGAGTTCTAAGCTGGTGGTGCCGAGAGCCATTAGCAGGCTTCTGATTGGCGTCGTAACTCATTGGCCCCTCACATCTCATCTTGGGGGTTAACTGGGAAAGATGAGTTACTGCACAATACATCAATATCAAACCACTGAAATATTGCCATCAGAGGCAAGTGCTAGCTGCTAAGCCTTCTTCACGAACCTTTTGTGCCCAAATGATGCATTTTTACTTTATATGGTTGCAAAGGGGGTTAAGGAAGATGCCCCAATCTGAAGATATTAGTTCAGGTCCACTTTTGCCTTGTGTTCAACACAGCACAGAGTTGTCTTCCCCTCTGTGTCAAATTAAGACTAGTCCTCAGTGGGGATGGCTGACTGGCTCATTTCGGAAGCTAGGCCAGCCCTCATCTCTGACTGTGCAGTGACAGAAAAGTATTATGACTCAACTTAAAATTGAGCTGGTCAGACAGCCACATTCACATACAGCAGTGATCAGAGCTGGTCAGACAGCCACATTCACATACAGCAGTGATCAGAGCTGGTCAGACAGCCACATTCACACACAGCAGTGATCCGAGCTGGTCAGACAGCCACATTCACACACCGCAGTGATCCGAGCTGGTCAGACAGCCACATTCACACACAGCAGTGATCAGAGCTGGTCAGACAGCCACATTCACACACAGCAGTGATCAGAGCTGGTCAGACAGCCACATTCATACACAGTAGTGATCAGATGCCATAATTGAAAGCTGTTAAACTTAAGCCTGAAGTGGTGTTGCTGGGACCCAGGACTTGCTGTGTTATCTGAAGTTTAGGGAGTCATTTCTTAATGCCAGTATATTAGTAAATCATATATATTTATATTTTAAATATTCCGGAAAATATTGTTTTTCAAACAGACCACCCCTTTAACTCTCAACTTTCTGAGAAGTAATGAACATGACCCATGTGGAGAAATTACAAGTACGTAATATATAGACATGTGTACTACTGATTGTAGGAAAAAATTAAAACAACACTTATAGGCACTTTGCACACAACGACATCACAAGCCGATGCTTGCGATGCCGAGCACGATAGTCCCCGCACCCGTCGCAGCTGCAATATCATGTGATTGCTGCCGTAGCAAACATCACTACGGCAGCTTCACATGCACTCACCCGCCCTGCGACGTCGCTCTGGCCGGCGACCTGCCTCCTTCCTAAGGGGACGGGTCATGCGGCGTCACTGCGACGTCACACGGCAGGTGACCAATAGGAGCGGAGGGGCGGAGAGGAGCGGGACGTAAACATCCCGCCCACCTCCTTCCTTCTCATTGCAGCCGGGACGCAGGTAAGGCGATGTTCCTCGCTCATGCGGCTTCATACACAGCGATGTGTGCTGCCGCAGGAACGAGGAACAACATCGTACCTGTCGCTGCAGCGTAATTATCAATTTCCCAGACACTACACCGATGATACGATTACGACGATTTTGCGCTCGTTAATCGTATCATCTAGGATTTACACACTACGATGTCAAGTGTGATGCCGGATGTGCGTCACTTTCGATTTGACCCCTCCGACATCGCACGTGCAATGTCGTAGTGTGCAAAGTGCCCCTTACTCTTTAAAAAAAAAAGTTTTCTGTTTTGTTTTATCATCTAACAGAAAATTCGGTTTACTTCTAGAAACACCCCTGTAATAGTTACTTAATGCTTTTACTGTATATGCTAGCCATGGTCCATGTAACATGTGAGTCGCTCACATCTCATATTATCCAGTGCCTCTGACTGTATAATGTACTAGTAGGCAAATTGGTAATTTCCAAATTATGACTCTAGCTGGTGCAAAACTACGACTCCCAGCATGTCTTCACTGCATATTTATTGCTTTGCAAAAGGTCGGGCCTTTATAACTAGAAGTGTTTTTGCATGATATAGTAGATATTTACAGTGTTTGCCATAGATCTAGAATATCTTAATATTGTCATTGAAAGAAATATATTTGCTTTTTTGCTAATCATTGACATTTTTCTTCAGTAATTATGAAGAGGAAATGATGAGCTTCTTGCTAAGTGTTGGCCCTTTGGCAGTCATAGTCAATGCAGTGAGCTGGCAGGATTATCTTGGTGGTATAATTCAACATCACTGTTCCAGCGGACACTCCAATCATGCTGTCCTAGTGGTTGGTTATGATAAATCGGGTAAGATGGACTCACGTCTAGTTTATTATCACCTTCTACGCTCAGGAGAATTTTCTAGTGCTGATGGCAGTGCTATTTCAGCTCTGCAATGTCTCCTTTTGGGTGTTATGCCAATACTACTATACTGTATACTGTTAGTTTAAAGGGATTGTCCAGGACTGTTGATGGCTTCTACCCACCAATCTGATACTGACTACCAGTCCTATGAAGAGGCATATCGTGTGTGTGTGTATACAGTGTGTATATGTATGTATATGTGTGTGTGTGTGTGTGTATACAGTGTGTATATGTATGTATATGTGTGTGTGTGTGTGTGTGTGTGTGTATATATATTTATTTATTATATATACAGTCTTCAGTTCAAAATAGAAAATATAGTCCAGACATTGACTAGGTTAGAACTAATGATTTTTACTTGAAATAAGAATTTTTTCCTTCAAACTTTGCTTTTGTCACAGAATGCTCCTTTGCAGCAATTCCAGCTTTGCAGACCTTTGGCATTCTAGCTATTAATTTGCTGAGGTTATCTGGAGATATTTAACCTCATGCTTCCAGAAGCCCATCCCACAAGTTGGATTGGCTTGATGGGTACTTTTTGCGTACCATACGGTCAAGCTGCTCCCACAACAGCTCAATAAGGTTGAGATCTGGTGACTGGGCTGGCCACTCCATTACAGATAGAATACTTCTTCCCTAAGTAGTTTATGCATAATTTGGAGGTGTACTTTGGATCATTGTCCTGTTGTAGGATGAAATTGGCTCCAATCAAGTGCTGTCCACAGGGTATGGCTTGACATTGCAAAATAGAGTGATAGCCTTCCTTATTCAAAATCCCTTTTCCCTTGTACATATCTCCGACTTTACCAGCACCAAAGCAACCCCAGACTATCACATTACTTCCACCATGCTTGACAGATGGCGTCAGGCACTCTTCCAGTATCTTTTCAGTTGTTCTGCATCTCACAAATGTTCTTCTGTGTGATCCAAACACCTCAAACTTCGATTCGTCTGTCCATAACACTTTTTTCAATCTTCCTCTGTCCAATGTCTGTGTTCTTTTGCCCATATTAAACTTTTCCTTTTATTAGCTAGTCTCAGATATGGCTTTTTCTTTGTCGCTCTGCCCTGAAGGCCAGTATCCTGGAGTTGCCTCATTACTGGAGACGTTGACACTGGCGTTTTGCAGGTACTATTTAATGAAGGTGCCAGTTGAGGACCTGTGAGGCGTCGATGTCTCAAACTAGAAAGTCTAATATACTTGTCTTGTTGGTCAGTTGTGCAGCGGGGCCTCCCACTTCTCTTTGTACTCTGGTTAGAGCCTGTTTGTGCTCTCCTCTGACGGGAGTAGTACACACCGTTGTAGGAAATCTTCAGTTTCTTGGCAATTTCTCGCATGGAATATCCTTCATTCCTAAGAACAAGAATAGACTGTAGAGTTTCACATGAAAGTTCTCCTTTTCTGGCAATTTTGAGAGTTTAATGGAACCAACAAATGTAATGCTCCAGATTCTCAATTAGATCAAAGGAAGGTCAGTTTTATAGCTTCTCTAATCAGCAAAACTGTTTTCAGCTGTGCTAACATACTTGCACAAGTGTTTTCAAGGGATTTCTAAACATCTGTTTGCCTTCTAACACTGTTAGCAAACACAATGTACCATTAGAACACTGGAGTGGTGGTTGTTGGAAATGGGCCTCTATACAGTAGATATTGCATTAAAAAACAGACGTTTGAAGCTAGAATAGTCATTTACCACTTTAACAATGTATAGAGTGTATTTCTGTTTAATTTAATGTTCGCTTCATTGAAAAAAAATGCTTTCTTTGTCGCTCCATTGGGAGACCCAGACAATTGGGTGTATAGGCTATGCCTCCGGAGGCCGCACAAAGTATTACACTAAAAGTGTAAAGCCCCTCCCCTTCTGCCTATACACCCCCCGTGCTCCCACGGGCTCCTCAGTTTTTTTGCTTTGTGCGAAGGAGGCAGACATGCACGCACAGCTCCACAGATTAGTCAGCAGCAGCTGCTGACTATGTCGGATGGAAGAAAAGTGGGCCCATATAGGGCCCCCAGCATGCTCCCTTCTCACCCCACTCTTGTCGGCGGTGTTGTTAAGGTTGAGGTATCCATTGCGGGTACGGAGGCTGGAGCCCACATGCTGTTTTCCTTCCCCATCCCCCTTAGGGCTCTGGGTGAAGTGGGATCCTATCGGTCTCCAGGCTCTAAGACCGTGCTTCATCCACAACTCCTGAGGAGCCTGCTGGATAGGAGCCGGGTATCGTTCAGGGACATGGCCCTGCTACTTTAAGGTACTCTGTGTCCCCGTGGGGACCGCGCACAGCAACACTCCAGCATTGCTGGGTGTGCTAGTGCACCGGGGACCGCGGCGCTGACCGCGTTTGTGCCATTATACACTGCAGCGTCGCTGAGTGTGTTTGTGTATGGGGACTACCGCGCTGACCGCCGCTGCCATTGTTTTTACTGAGGCGCGGCTGGGACTGTTAGTGCGCCGGGGACTCTGCGCCGGCCGCGCTTATACGGCGGCCGCGCTTATAACTCGAGTCCCCGGCTTTTGGGCCTAGTCTCTGTTTCTTCCCGCCCCCAGCCCTGCCAGTCAGGGGAAGGGCGGGACGCTGTACAGCACGGCAGCACTGAGGGCTGGAGCATGCTTTGCATACTCCACCCCCCTCACTGTGCACAGTGAGGCACCAGCTCCTGCACTTTCTGGGTCACGCCCACGGCTCCCTCCTCTCCTCAGGACGCCGGCAGCCATTCCTGTCAGCTCCTAGGACGCTGCAGAGGGGAGACAAACTCTGGGGGACCCAGGCAGGGATTCTGGTGGCCACACAACCGCTTTAAGCGGGCGGAAAGCAGCACCTGAGGTGCTGGCCCCACTTGTTCAGAAGTGTGATTATAGTTTATATGTTTACAGGCTATACTTTACACTGTATGGTGCACAGTTGATTTCTGGCTATATACCCTGTTGTGTTGCTCAAAGGAGACAACAATATGGCGCCCACAAGAAGCAGGGGTGCCAAAACACAGGCTTACTATGCTGCCTGCGCCGCATGTACAACCTCGCTACCGGCAGGTTCCACTGACCCTCATTGTATGCACTGCTCGGCCCCTGTGGCACTTACTCAGCCGGAGCCTCTGCTAAGGGGGGCCCAGGGGGAACAACCAGCTAACACTGTCCAGGTGACAGGGACGGAGTTTGCAGTTTTTACTGACAGACTTTCTGAGACTATGGCTAAAATACTAGAAGCTTTGCAGTCCAGACCGGTATCTCAGACCATGGGCACTGTGGAATCACTGCCCCCTAGTTCCCCTCAGTTGGAACAACAATGTCCCCCCGGGGTGTCTCATAGATCCCAGGGTGAGGTCTCTGACACGGACCGCAGTCCCAGACCGCCTAAGCGAGCTCGCTTGGAAATCCCCTCGACCTCATCACATTGTTCAGGGTCTCAGAGAGATGACTCTCTGTATGATGAAGCGGAGGTAGCTGATCAGGATTCTGATCCTGAGGCCGCTCTCAACCTTGATACTCCTGATGGGGACGCCATAGTGAATGATCTTATTGCGTCCATAAATAAGATGTTGGATATTTCTCCCTCAGCTCCTCCAGCAGAGGAGTCAGCTTCTCAGCAGGAGAAGTTCCGTTTCAGGTTCCCCAAGCGTACAGCGAGTATGTTTCTGGATCACTCCGACTTCAGAGAGGCAGTCCAGAAACACCGAGTTTGTCCAGATAAGCGTTTTTCCAAGCGCCTTAAGGATACACGTTATCCCTTCCCCCCTGACGTGGTCAAGGGCTGGACTCAGTGTCCCAAGGTGGATCCTCCAATCTCCAGACTGGCGGCTAGATCCATAGTTGCAGTTGAAGATGGGGCTTCACTCAAGGATGCCACTGCCAGACAGATGGAGCTCTGGTTGAAATCCATCTATGAGGCTATCGGCGCGTCTTTCGCTCCAGCATTCGCAGCAGTATGGGCACTCCAAGCTATCTCAGCGGGTCAAGCCCAAATTGACGCACTCACACGTACGTCTGCGCAGCAAGTGGCTTCCATAGCCTCTCAAACGTCGGCATTTGCGTCCTACGCTATTAATGCTATCCTGGACTCTGCGAGCCGTACGGCGGTTGCAGCCGACAATTCGGTGACATTACGCAGGGCCTTGTGGCTACGGGAATGGAAGGCAGATTCGATTGCCAAAAAGTGCTTAATCGGTTTGCCATTTTCTGGCGACCGTTTGTTTGGTGAGAGATTGGATGAAATCATAAAACAATCCAAGGGAAAGGAAACATCCTTACCCCAGGCCAAACCAAAATTACCCCAACAGAGGAGGGGACAGTCGAGGTTTCGGTCCTTTCGGGGTGCGGGCAGAGCCCAATTCTCCTCGTCCAAAAGGCCTCAGAAGGATCAGAGGAACTCCGATTCATGGCGGTCTAAATCACGCCCTAAAAAGACCGCCGGAGGTGCCGCTACCAAGGCGGCTTCCTCATGACTTACGGCCGCCTCACACCGCATCCTCGGTCGGTGGCAGGCTCTCCCTCTTCTGCGACACCTGGCTGCCACAGGTAAAAGACCGATGGGTGAGAGACATTCTGTCTCACGGTTACAGGATAGAGTTCAGCTCTCGTCCTCCGACTCGATTCTTCAGAACATCTCCGCCTCCCGAGCGAGCCGATGCTCTTCTGCAGGCGTTGGACACTCTGAAGGTAGAAGGAGTGGTGATCCCTGTTCCTCTTCAGCAACAGGGTCACGGTTTTTACTCCAACCTGTTTGTGGTTCCAAAGAAGGACGGGTCTTTCCGTCCTGTCCTGGACCTAAAACTGCTCAACAAGCACGTAAAGACCAGGCGGTTCCGGATGGAATCCCTCCGCTCCGTCATCGCCTCAATGTCCCAAGGAGACTTCCTTGCATCAATCGATATCAAAGATGCTTATCTTCACGTTCCGATTGCTCCAGAGCATCAGCGCTTCCTGCGCTTCGCCATAGGAGACGAACACCTCCAGTTCGTGGCACTGCCGTTCGGCCTGGCGACAGCCCCCCGGGTTTTAACCAAGGTCATGGCTACAGTAGTCGCGGTCCTCCACTGCCAGGGTCACTCGGTGATCCCTTACTTAGACGATCTGCTGGTCAAGGCTCCCTCCCAAGAGGCATGCCAGCACAGCCTCGACGCTACTCTGGAGACTCTCCAGAGTTTCGGGTGGATCATCAATTTTCCAAAGTCAAATCTGACACCGGCCCAATCGCTGACATATCTTGGCATGGAGTTTCATACCCTCTCAGCGATAGTGAAGCTTCCGCTGAACAAGCAGCGTTCACTACAGACGGGGGTGCAATCTCTCCTTCAAGGTCAGTCACACCCCTTGAGGCGCCTCATGCACTTCCTGGGGAAGATGGTGGCAGCAATGGAGGCAGTCCCTTTCGCGCAGTTTCACCTGCGTCCTCTTCAATGGGACATCCTACGCAAATGGGACAGGAAACCGACGTCCCTCGACAGGAACGTCTCCCTCTCTCAGGCAACCAAAGCTTCCCTTCGGTGGTGGCTTCTTCCCACTTCATTATCGAAGGGGAAATCCTTCCTACCCCCATCCTGGGCGGTGGTCACGACGGACGCGAGTCTGTCAGGGTGGGGAGCAGTTTTTCTCCACCACAGGGCTCAGGGTACGTGGACTCAGCAAGAGTCCTTGCTTCAGATCAATGTTCTGGAGATCAGGGCAGTGTATCTGGCCATAAAAGCGTTCCAGCAGTGGCTGGAAGGCAAGCAGATCCGAATTCAGTCGGACAACTCCACAGCGGTGGCATACATCAACCACCAAGGCGGGACACGCAGTCGGCAAGCCTTCCAGGAAGTCCGGCGGATTCTACTGTGGGTGGAAGCCACAGCCTCCACCATATCCGCAGTTCACATCCCGGGCGTGGAAAACTGGGAAGCAGACTTTCTCAGTCGCCAGGGCATGGACGCAGGGGAATGGTCCCTTCACCCGGACGTGTTTCAGGAGATATGTTGCCGTTGGGGCATGCCGGACGTCGACCTAATGGCGTCCCGGCACAACAACAAGGTACCGACGTTCATGGCACGGTATCAAGATCCCAGAGCTATGGCGGCAGACGCCTTAGTTCAGGATTGGTCGCAGTTTCAGCTCCCTTATGTGTTTCCTCCGCTGGCACTGTTGCCCAGAGTGTTACGCAAGATCAGGGCCGACTGCCGCCGCGTCATCCTCGTCGCTCCAGACTGGCCGAGGAGGTCGTGGTACCCGGATCTGTGGCATCTCACGGTCGGCCAACCGTGGGCACTACCAGACCGACCAGACTTGCTGTCTCAAGGGCCGTTTTTCCATCTGAATTCTGCGGCCCTCAACCTGACTGTGTGGCCATTGAGTCCTGGATCCTAGCGTCTTCAGGATTATCTCAAGAGGTCATTGCCACTATGAGACAGGCTAGGAAACCAACGTCCGCCAAGATCTACCACAGGACGTGGAAAATTTTCCTGTCGTGGTGCTCTGCTCAGGGTTTTTCTCCCTGGCCATTTGCCTTGCCCACTTTTCTGTCCTTCCTTCAATCTGGACTGGAAAAGGGTTTGTCGCTCGGCTCCCTTAAGGGACAAGTCTCAGCGCTCTCTGTGTTTTTCCAGAAGCGCCTAGCCAGACTTCCACAGGTACGCACGTTCCTGCAGGGGGTTTGTCACATCGTCCCTCCTTACAAGCGTCCGTTAGAACCCTGGGATCTGAACAGGGTGCTGATGGTTCTTCAGAAACCACCATTCGAGCCAATGAGAGATATTTCTCTCTCACGCCTTTCGCAGAAAGTGGTTTTCCTAGTAGCAGTCACTTCACTTCGGAGAGTGTCTGAGCTAGCAGCGTTGTCGTGCAAAGCCCCTTTCCTGGTGTTTCACCAGGACAAGGTGGTTCTGCGTCCGGTTCCGGAATTTCTCCCTAAGGTGGTATCCCCCTTTCATCTCAATCAGGATATCTCCTTACCCTCTTTTTGTCCTCATCCAGTTCACCAATGTGAAAAGGATTTGCACTTGTTAGATCTGGTGAGAGCACTCAGACTCTACATTTCTCGTACGGCGCCCCTGCGCCGCTCGGATGCACTCTTTGTCCTTGTCGCTGGCCAGCGTAAAGGGTCACAGGCTTCCAAATCAACCCTGGCTCGGTGGATCAAGGAACCAATTCTCGAAGCTTACCGTTCTGCTGGGCTTCCGGTTCCCTCAGGGCTGAAGGCCCATTCTACCAGAGCCGTGGGTGCGTCCTGGGCTTTGAGGCACCAGGCTACGGCTCAGCAGGTGTGTCAGGCGGCTACCTGGTCGAGCCTGCACACTTTCACGAAACACTATCAGGTGCATACCTATGCTTCGGCGGATGCCAGCCTAGGTAGACGAGTCCTTCAGGCGGCGGTTGCCCACCTGTAGGAAGGGGCCGTTTTACGGCTCTATTACGAGGTATTATTTTACCCACCCAGGGACTGCTTTTGGACGTCCCAATTGTCTGGGTCTCCCAATGGAGCGACAAAGAAGAAGGGAATTTTGTTTACTTACCGTAAATTCCTTTTCTTCTAGCTCCAATTGGGAGACCCAGCACCCGCCCCTGTTTTTTTGTGTACACATGTTGTTCATGTTGAATGGTTTCAGTTCTCCGATATTCCTTCGGATTGAATTTACTTTAAACCAGTTTATAATTTTTTCCTCCTTCTTGCTTTTGCACCAAAACTGAGGAGCCCGTGGGAGCACGGGGGGTGTATAGGCAGAAGGGGAGGGGCTTTACACTTTTAGTGTAATACTTTGTGCGGCCTCCGGAGGCATAGCCTATACACCCAATTGTCTGGGTCTCCCAATTGGAGCTAGAAGAAAAGGAATTTACGGTAAGTAAACAAAATTCCCTTCTTTCTTTCAAAAATAAGGAAATATCTAAGTGACCCTAGGGGTTAACTGGAAGAAGTTACTATCCGGAGCACTGACAGGACATCTTTCAGTGGATTGTATATTTCCTTGCTATATTTCATAGTGGTCAAATATGCTGTTTTGAAATTACCATTTTAAAGGGAAGCTGACAGGTCCCCCGTATCCTCCAAACCACCTGCATTTGTCTATTCCTTTTATAAATACACTGCCTAACAAACCCTTTATAGTGTTTGGCGTATTAACAGAGCTTTAAAAAGAAAAGTTTTTTTTACAGTCCTTATGCAAATTAACGTTTTGACTAGTTGATGGGGTGTTTTGTTTTCCCAGATTAGTGGTCCCAACTGACATGTTATCACAACACTGTGGGCGTGACATCATGATTTGCAAGATTCGCCATCTATCTTCAGATCCTCACACATTTGCATGGCTTTCTTTCCCACAGGGCATGAGTCTTATGAGCTTACACTTAAAATTCGGGAATATTGTAACAAAAAAAGGCAACCCAGTTATTGTTATCAGAGTAGGCGCAGTAACACTAGACCATCCTCCTGTTAAAATGGAAGATCCAATCCTTACATTTATAGGCTGCTTAGTCACATTGAATTTAATCCTTTACAACCAGATTTTTTATTTAGCTTTTATACAATCTTTTTCAGTATCCAGAAAGTGACGTGCACCTTACTCATCGTCACCATGAGTTGCTCACTTGCGTGTTCATGAACCACATCCACACTCCATTCACCTTCCTATCCCCCTTACAAGTCATTTTTAACACTTGATAAAACCCTTGCAAAGAGCTGTTGTTTTGTTTGCTTGTTTGGTTTTTTTTGCTATTTCTTTTTATAACTTGATTTTTTTTTTTTTTTTTTAAATCTGTTTGCAGGTGACACTCCTTACTGGATAGTGAAGAATTCTTGGGGTAAATCTTGGGGCATAGGTGGATATGTACATGTTAAGATGGGGCAGAACTTATGTGGTGAGTCTAATTTCTTATATACAGTATACTGCACCTTTTAGCAATACCCAGCTTTTTGCTTATTAGACTTTCATATTTTATATGGTTGAGAAAAGACATGTCTATCACATTCAACTGAGGGATGGGAAAGGGTAAAATGAAGAGGTATATAAGCAAAAGTATATAGAAAGTTGGGTACTGCAGCACAAAGATGTGTAGTGGAGCTGTACTCACAGATTTCGGCAATCAGCTGTGCAAGGTCTTCTATGCCATCTCAGGTGGTGCTTAGCTCAGAGCGCGATCAAAACTTCAAGCAGGTCCAGTAGCAGGAAGAATAGCAGCAGCTCACTCTGGGGTACATGCAGCGTTTATATACTCATCAAAGCGCTTGTTACAGCGCAAAACGGCTGTCGTCTGCCTGCCGCACCCGCACTCCCCTCTCCCCCACCTGATGTGATCTGTATTTACAGAATAAAAGCTGCATGTACCCCAGAGTGAGCTGCCGCTATTCTTCCTGCTACTGGACCTGTTTGACGAGGTATATGTACATCTACAATGCATGATCGTGTCTGCCACAAAAAAAGCTGATATTTTCCTACTGATCCCAATTGTGGATCCACTGGACTAACATTCAGAAAAGAACTTTACTCATTTACATAATTTCTTTCTGCTAAAGCAAAAATAAAAGCATCTAATCCATTTTTTTATCCATTGATGGTTCCTGCTGTGACCACGTGCTAAATTAAGACCATTCCACAGAATAATAGTTCTTATGTCTCTTTCTTCAGACAGAGGGAATGCTTCCTGTCTTTTGAGGGGGTCTTACATGAAATACCGTTGGACCATACTTTTTGTACGGGGCATTTATTTACTTCTACAAGTTAATCATGTCTTTCCATAGTTCTGAGAAGAGACCAAAATAATTATATATATTTAGTGTTGAGAAGAGATGACTAAGATCCTTCTTGCCCCTTACCAGTATTGTCTTCTTTGTAGTTTTTCTAACTTCAGGGCATACTTACCATAAAGTAGTGCCCAGAACTGAACTGCATATTCCAGATGAAGTTACACTAATAATTTGCAAAAAAGTTCCTGTCCCGTGATTTCATACCTATTTTAATACATAACAATATCCTACTGACCTTAGAAGCCACTGATTGACATTTGCATGCTGTTATTTAGCATGTGTTCTGCAAGTAAACTCATGTCCTTCGCTACAAGTGACTCTCCCAGATTTACTCCCCTTAGAAATATGAAGCCTGCATAATATTAACACCATCGCATAACTTAAAATTTTCTGCACATTGGACTTCCATCTGCCAGTTGGATACCCAAACCCAAACCCCAAATTCAGATTCAACAAGACAGCCTGGTACTTACGGACATCTTCCATAGACTACACTATACTGCATAGTTCGGTGTCATTTCCAGAAATAGAAATTACACAATTAATCCCGTATTCTTCATCATTTAATAAATACATTTCATAGTAGCACATCTAGCACTGAACATTGGGGTACACCATTTACAGTCGTGGCTGAAAGTTTTGGCACCCTTGAAATTGTTCCAGAAAATGAAGTATTTCTCCCAAAAAAAGATTTATTGCAGTTACACACATTTAGCTATACACATGTTTTATTTCCTTTGTGTGTATTGGAACAACACAAAAAAATGAGGGGAAAAAGGCAAACTGGGCAAAATTTAACACAGAACCCCAAAAATGGGCTGGACAAAATTGTTGACACCTTCATCTTAATATTTAGATGCATACTGTTTGGAATAAATAACTACAATCAGTCACTTCCTATAACAACAATCTACATCTCTCAACTGGAATTGTGGCCCACTCTTCTATGGCAAACTGCTCCAGATTTCTCATATTTGAACAGTGCCTTCTTTCTCTCAACAGAACTTTCTGTTCTCCATGCTCAGTGTGGTACACACAGACACAATACAAATACTGAGTCATCTCTCCCCTTTTTATCTGGTTTTAGGTGTGATTTTCACATTGCCCACACCTGTTACTTGCCACATGTGAGGTTGAACAAGCAGAACAAAGTTGTTTACCCCCAATTTTTGAAAGGTGCCAACAAGTTTGCCTGACAATTTTTGAGGTTTGTGTGAAATTATGTCCAATTTGCTTTTTTTGTGTATAACAAAATGTGTATTTACAATCATTTTATGGGAGAAATACTTCATTTTCTGGAACAATTTCAAGGGTGTCAACACTGTCGGAGTAGCAGTATTTGTAGGCTGAGTATTGACCTTGCTTTTCTTTTCTGCGTAATGGCAGCAATGCTGTATACTATGAGACACACTTTTTTAACAAGAAAAATTTCTGCTAATTGGTCAAATTGTTACATAGTTACATAGGTTGAAAAAAGACCTAGGTCCATCTAGTTCAACCTTCCTCCACCAATTCTACATTTTGTCCCTAAGTCACTTAAAACCAAACATGTTGTGTGTACTGAGGAAATCATCCAGCCCTTTTTTAAAAGTGGTTATAGTATCTGCAATTACTACCTCTTGTGGTAGGGCATTCCACAGTCTGACTGCTCTAACTGTAAAGAACCTTTTCTTATTTAGCTGCCAGAGTTGCCTTTCTTCCCCTCGCAGTGTATGTCCCCTGGTCCTTCGTATTGTCTTTGGAAGAAATAAGTCATGTGCCAGTCCTTTATATTGACCACACATGTATTTATATATATAAATGAGATCTCCTCTGAGATGTCTTTTTTTCTAAACTAAACATATCTAACCTTTTCAACCTCTCATCGTACGGGAGGCCTTCCATTCCTTGTAGTAGTCTAGTTACCTGCCTTTGAACTGGTTCTAACTTCTGTATGTCCTTTTTAAAATGTGGATCCCAATACTGGATCCCATATTCCAGATGTGGCCTTACAAGTGATTTATAGAGGGGAAACAATACGTTGGGATCCCGGGATGTAATCTCTCTTTTTATACACCCTAATATCTTGTAGCAGATCTGCTTCATGGTCAGCACACACGGCGAGAAATATGGAGCGACTGGAATGCGGTAAAAAATCGCATTCCACTCGGAGCAATATTACTCTATGGGATCGCTCCCATGAGCAATTATTTTCTCAGCCCTAACTGGACTGAGAAAACAGTCGCAAAATGCGGCGGGTGGAATGCGATTTTGTTCCACTCGCACCCATTTAAGTCTATCGGGCGAGAGAAACATCGCAATGCTTTCTTTGTCGCTCTATTGGGAGACCCAGACAATTGGGTGTATAGGCTATGCCTCCGGAGGCCGCACAAAGTATTACACTTAAAAGTGTTAAGCCCCTCCCCTTCTGCCTATACACCCCCCGTGCTCCCACGGGCTCCTCAGTTTTTTGCTTTGTGCGAAGGAGGTCAGACACGCACGCACAGCTCCACAGATTGGTCAGCAGCAGCTGCTGACCATGTCGGATGGAAGAAAAGTGGGCCCATATAGGGCCCCCAGCATGCTCCCTTCTCACCCCACTCTTGTCGGCGGTGTTGTAAGGTTGAGGTATCCATTGCGGGTACGGAGGCTGGAGCCCACATGCTGTTTTCCTTCCCCATCCCCCTCAGGGCTCTGGGTGAAGTGGGATCTTACCGGTCTCCAGGCACTGAGACCGTGCTCCATCCACAGCTCCTAAGACTCTGCTGGATAGGAGCCGGGTATCGTTCAGGGACATGGCCCTGCTACTTGAAGGTACTCTGTGTCCCTGTGGGGACCGCGCACAGCAACACTCCAGCATTGCTGGGTGTGCTAGTGCACCGGGGACCGCGGCGCTGACCGGGTTAATGTGCCATTACACACTCAGCGTCGCTGAGTGTGTTTATGTAGGGGGACTACCGTACTACCGCCGCCGCCATGTTTTTAACACTGAGGCGCGGCTGGGACTTGTAGTGCGCCGGGGACTTCCGCGCGGCCGCGCTTTTATGGCAGCCGCGCTCATTACTTGAGTCCCCGGCTTGTACGGCCTAGTGTTTCCTCCTCCCGCCCACAGCCCTGACAGGCAGGGGAAGGGCGGGACGCTTTACAGACGAGCTGCAGTGAGGGCTGGAGCATGCTTTGCATACTCCACTCCCCTCACTGCACTGTGAGGCACCAGTTCCCGCACTTTCTAAGGGTCACGCCCACGGCTTCCTCCTCTCTCAGGACGCCGGCAGCCGTGCCATTACACACTCAGCATCGCTGAGTGTGTTTATGTAGGGAGACTACCGCGCTGACCGCCGCCGCCATGTTTTGACACTGAGGCGCGGCTGGGACTTGTAGTGCGCCGGGGACTTCCGCGCGGCCGCGCTTTTACGGCGGCCGCGTTTATTACTCGAGTCCCCGGCTTTTGCGGCCTAGTCTTTCTTCCTCCCGCCCACAGCCCTGACAAGCAGGGGAAGGGCGGGACGCTGCACAGGATGAGCAGCACTGAGGGCTGGAGCATGCTTTGCATACTCCACCCCCCTCACTGTCCTCTCCTCAGAAGCCGGCAGCCATTCCTGTCAGCTCCTTGAATGCTGCAGAGGGGGACAAATTCTGACAGACCCAGGCAGGGACCCTGGTGGCCTCACAACCGCTTTATGCGGGGGGTATGCAGCATCTGTGGTGCTAGCCACATTTGTGCAGGAGTGTAATTTTAAATCATCTGCAGTTCGGCCTGGCTACAGCCCCACGGGTTTTCACCAAGGTCAGGGCTACAGTAGTTGCGGTCCTCCACTCTCAGGGTCACTCGGTGATCCCTTACTTGGACGATCTGCTGATCAAGGCACCCTCTCAAGAGGCATGCCAACACAGCCCCGACGCTTCTCTGGGGGCTCTCCAGAGTTTCGGGTGGATCATCAATTTTCCAAAGTCAAATCTGACACCAGCCCAATCGCTGACATATCTTGGCATGGAGTTTCATACCCTATCGGCGATAGTGAAGCTTCCGCTGATCAACAAGCGTTCACTACAGAAAGGGGTGCAATCTCTCCTTCAAGGTCAAGCACACCCCTTGAAGGGCCTCATGCACTTCCTGGGGAAGATGGTGGCAGCAATGGAGGCAGTTCCTTTCGCGCAGTTTCACCTGCGTCCTCTTCATTGGGACATCCTACGCAAATAGGACAGGAAACCGACGTCCCTCGACAGGAACGTCTCCCTCTCTCAGGCAACCAAAGCTTCCCTTAGGGGGTGGCTTTCTTCCCACATCATTATCGCATGGGAAATCCTTCCTACCCCCATCCTGGGAGGTGGTCACGACGGACGCGAGTCTGTCAGGGTGGGGAGCAGTCTTTCTCCACCACAGGGCTCAGGGTACGTGGACTCAGCAAGAGTCCTCGCTTCAGATCAATGTTCTGAAGATCAGGGCAGTGTATCTTGCCCTAAAAAGTGTTCCAGCAGTGGCTGGAAGGCAAGCAGATCCGAATTCAGTCGGACAACTCCACAGTGGTGGCTTACATCAACCACCAAGGCGGAACACGCAGTCGGCAAGCCTTCCAGGAAGTCCGGCGGATTTTGATGTGGGTGGAAGCCACGGCCTCCACCATCTCCGCAGTTCACATCCCGGGCGTCGAAAACTGGGAAGCAGACTTTCTCAGTCGCCAGGGCATGGACGCAGGGGAATGGTCTCTTCACCCGGGCGTGTTTCAGGAGATCTGTTGCCGCTGAGGGAGGCCGGACGTCGACCTAATGGCGTCCCGGCACAACAACAAGGTCATGGCATTCATGGCACGCTCTCACGATCACAGAGCTATGGCGGCAGACGCCTTAGTTCGGAATTGGTCGCAGTTTCAACTCCCTTATGTGTTTCCTCCGCTGGCACTGTTGCCCAGAGTGTTACGCACGATCAGGGCCGACTGCCGCCGCGCCATCCTCGTCACTCCAGACTGGCCGAGGAGGTCGTGGTACCCAGATCTGTGGCATCTCACGGTAGGCCAAACGTGGGCACTACCAGTCCGACCAGACTTGCTGTCTCAAGGGCCGTTTTTCCATTTGAATTCTGCGGCCCTCAACCTGACACTGTGGCCATTGAGTCCTAGATCTAGCGTCTTCAGGATTATCTCAAGAGGTCATTGCCACTATGAGACAGGTTAGGAAACCAACGTCCGCCAAGATCTACCACAGGACGTGGAAAAATTTCCTGTCGTGGTGCTTTGCTCGGGGTTTTTCTCCCTGGCCTTTTGCCTTGCCCATTTTTCTGTCCTTCCTTCAATCTGGACTGGAAAAGGGTTTGTCGCTCGGCTCCCTTAAGGGACAAGTCTCAGCGCTCTCTGTGTTTTTTCCAGTAGCGCCTAGCCAGACTTCCACAGGTATGCACGTTCCTGCAGGGGGTTGTCACATCGTTCATCCTTACAAGCGGCCGTTAGAACCCTGGGATCTGAACGGGGTGCTGATGGTTCTTCAGAAAGCACCATTCGATCCAATAAGGGATATTTCTTTCTCACGCCTTTCGCAGAAAGTGATTTTCCTAGTAGCAGTCACTTCACTTCGGAGAGTGTCTGAGCTAGCAATGTTGTCGTGCAAAGCCCCTTTCCTGGGGTTCACCAGGACAAGGTGGTTCTGCGTCCGGTTCTGGAATTTCTCCCAAGGGGGGTACCCCCCTTTCATCTCAATCAGGATATCTCCTTACCCTCTTTTTGTCATCATCCAGTTCACCAATGTGAAAAGGATTTGCACTGGTTAGATCTGGTGAGAGCACTCAGGCTCTACATTTCTCGTACGGCGCCCCTGCCCCGCTCGGATGCACTCTTTGTCTTTGTCGCTGGCCAGCGTAAAGGGTCACAGGCTTCCAAATCAACCCTGGCCCGGTGGATCAAGGAACCAATTCTCGAAGCTTACCGGGCTGCCGGTTCCCTCAGGGCTCTAGGCCCATTCTACCAGAGCCGGGGGCGCGTCCTGGGCTTTGAGGCACCAGGCTACGGGTCAGCAGGTGTGTCAGGCGGCTACCTGGTCGAGCCTGCACACTTTCACGAAACACTATCAGGTGCATACCTATGCTTCGGCGGATGCCAGCCTAGGTAGACGAGTCCTTCAGGCGGCGGTTGCCCACCTGTAGGAAGAGGCCGTTTTACGGCTCTATTACGAGGTATTATTTTACCCACCCAGGGATTGCTTTTGGACATCCCAATTGTCTGGGTCTCCCAATAGAGCGACAAAGAAGAAGGGAATTTTGTTTACTTACCGTAAATTCCTTTTCTTCTAGCTCTAATTGGGAGACCCAGCACCCGCCCCTGTTTTTTTGTGTACACATGTTGTTCATGTTGTTTGGTTTCAGTTCTCCGATATTCCTTCGGATTGAATATACTTTACACCAGTTTATAATCTTTTCCTCCTTCTTGCTTTTGCACCAAAACTGAGGAGCCCGTGGGAGCACGGGGGGTGTATAGGCAGAAGGGGAGGGGCTTAACACTTTTAAGTGTAATACTTTGTGCGGCCTCCGGAGGCATAGCCTATACACCCAATTGTTTGGGTCTCCCAATTAGAGCTAGAAGAAAAGGAATTTACGGTAAGTAAACAAAATTCCCTTCTTTGCGTTACACCAGTGTAATGTGAGAACAGTGCGATTCTCGCATCAGCCGGCAACGGAAGAGATAGGAAGATAAATCCCTCCCTCTCCTCTGCAGCGCCAGCCCTCCCCTCTGCAACTGTGGTCTGATCGTACAATTAGACCACAGTCGCATGACACTCGCATGACATTCTGCTCCCGCTTACAGCGAGCATGAGCCGTGTCATGCGAGGACTCACAGTAATCCCCATGTGGCCTCAGACTTAGAGCAACTATTTGGTCAGGAGCTCTTAGAAAATATATGAGCTGATTATAGTATATCAAAGTTAGAATAATTCTATAATAATGATTAGAAAATCAACAATGAGAAAAGCACTATTGTTAACCACCACGTGCTGAGTGGAATTAGCCTTAAGGTCACTTTACATGCTGCGACATCGCTATCGATGTCGCTAGCGATCGTACCCCTTCCCGGCGTTTGTACATCACGGGCAAATCGCTGCCCGTGGTGGACAAAATCGGTAATGCGTGTCACTCATACCTACCTACCTAACGACGTCGCTGTGGCCAGCGAACAACCTCTTTTCTAAGGGGGCGGTTCGTGCGGCATCACAGCGACGTCACACAGCAGGCAACCAATAGAGGCGGAGGGGCGGAGAGCAGCCACATGAAGGTCACTCCCACCTCGTTGCTGGAGGACGCAGGTACGCTGTTGTTCGTCGTTCCCGGGGTGTCACACATAGCGATGTGTGCTGCCTCAGGAACGACGAACAACCTGCGTCCCAGGGGATCAACAACATTTTGAAAATGAACGACGTGTCAACAGTCAACGATGTCGTGAGTATTTTGGATCGTTAGCAGTCACTCGTACGTGTCACACGCAACGACATCGCTAACGAGGCAGGATGTGCGTCATGAATTCCGTGACCCCAGCGACATCTCGTTAGCGATGTCGTTGTGTGTAAAGCGGCCTTTAGGCCGGTTTCACTTGACCATATGCAAAATTGTCACTGTTACATCTGGAAAAAACTGACAATTTTTCATCCATAGTTTCATCCTTGTATTAGTTTTTTATGTCCGTATGCAGTCCATTTTGTCCATCTGTATGTAATTCACATATCCATTTTGTCTATCCACATGGCATTTTGTTTCTTACATGAGCAATTTAACAAATGATAAAGGACGAATACAACTTCCTAACTTTTAAAGAGAATCAACCATCAGGATTTTCATATATAAAGTAAAACCAGTGCTATACTGGCGCTAGGAGGCTGAATGTAAGCATAACTTTTGTTCAGAGAATGGATATTTTATTTCAGAAATATATGCAAGTAAAGTTACAGGCATGCACTGCTCTTTGTTTGATAGCTGCTCCAGAATATATAATATGTGGGTGGGGTTTTGCTATCTATTCCCGCCCCTGTATGCTGCCTTGCCTTACTATATGTTAGACTGTTTGGGCTGCATTTCGAACACACCGCTTTCATGTAAAAGAAATGACTCATACCTGGAAGGAGCCCATACAGTCTAACATCTACCAAGGCCAGGCAGCAGACAGGGGTGGGAATAACTAGCAAAACCTGACCCACTTATTAGATATTCTGTAGCTGCTATCAATCAAATAGCAGTGTATTGCTGGAACTTTACTTGCACTTATTTCTGAAATAAAACATCCAATCTCAGAACAAAACCTATGCTTACATTCAGCATGCTAGCACCAGTATAGCACTGGCTTTACTTTATATATGACAATCCTGCTGGTTGGTCCTCTTTAAATTGTAATGGATCCATAAAAAATGCATGACATACTGATGCTAACCTGTATGTGATCCATTCTTTACATACCCATTGAATTGTAGTGGATGAGTCTGATCCAGAAAGTAGTGCATACTGTGACTTTTATTTTTTTAATTTTTTTTTGTTTTATCACATACAGACCATCAGTCCTTGTATAAAACGTTCATCTGAATTACCACTTTGACTTGCATTGGTCAGTGTGCTGTTCTTATGCTATTAGTTTTGCATACAGACAGCACACAGACGCTTTAATTCATTTGTCTAAACTATCCCTTAATGGGGTTGACTAGTATTTTATAGTAATGACCTGTACTAGGTAATCAATCAGATAGGGAGGTCATGCGACACAAAGCACCACCTCCGGTCCCCTGTTCTTGGTGCTAGCGGTGGCCATATGTATTCCATTGTGGAACTGAAGTACACAGCTCTGACAACTGTATAGTGGCCGCAGAGGGGTACAGCAGATCTACTCCTATTCAAATGATTAGGGGTGGGTCCATTATACAGTTAGCAGAAATGTGTAGTTCTACTCTGCAACTAAGCACATCCGGCTGGGAATAGCTGATCCTTGGGGCACCTGTGTGTCGCTCCCCTATTGATCTGATCATAATGACCTATCCTAAGGATAGGCCATCAATATAAAAGTATTAGATAATCTCTTTAATGTGTGAAAGCATGGAAAATCTTTGTAATGTTTTCCTAAACAGTAGGACCAATTCACTGTGATTTCTGTAAAGGCCCCGTCACACACAACGAGATCGCTAACTAGATCGTTGCTGAGTCACAATTTCTGTGACGCAGCAACGATCTCGCCAGCGATCTCGTTATGTGTGACACCTACCTACGATCAGACCCCTGCTGTGAGATCGCTAGTCGTTGTGTCGCGGGCGGAGGAGGGGACGCTGCGCTCACCCACTGCTCGGGTCCGGCTCCTCTGCTGCTGCTGCTCGGTGGTGGCTCGAGCGGTGGGCCGGATCCCGGGGACTCGAGCGGCGCTCCTCGCCCGTGAGTGAAAAGGGGTTTGGTTTTGGGGATTTATTGTCCGTGACGCCACCCACGGTTGTGGTGAGGTTGTGACACCACCGCTGCTCTGGACGGGGATCCCGGGAGCGGTGACAGGGAGCAGCTTGGATGTTGGTTCTCCCCTCCGTGAGTAGGGGGGTTGGTTGTCCCGGGGCCCGGTGAGGGGTAGGGATGGATGGCAGGCGGGTTACGGGGCCTGGTGAGGTGCAGGGTCGCGGGGGCAGCGCTGTGCCGCACGGCACGGTTGTACTCATTCAGCCAATGATCAATGCAAAGTCTCCGGTAAAACAAACGGCTGGATGGACGGGTCCCACAGACGGCTGCAATAGTTCTCCCGGTAGGTTGGTGGTGGCTGCCTTTCCCTGCACCTGTTTTGTGTTTACGGTTCCAATGGCTTCCCACCGGTAACCCGCTCCCCAGCTTGGATGGATGCTGAGGGAGCCCCTTTTGCCCGCAGGCTCTGGCCCTGGGAACTGTAGCCTTGGCGGTGACTGTTTCCCTTTACGGTGTGAGCTGTTGTCTTCAATCGGGTCTTGACTGCTGGGAAACCCCGGCGGTTCCCTTCGCTAACGGATTTGACCAGTTTTACGGCGACTCCTAGCCTGGTCGGGGTCCGTAAGCCCTGCCGAATGGTGCTGGCTTCTCTTCGTTCCCCGGTCCGGTACCGGCGGGCCACCACCCGTCCCCCGGTCCTTACGGTTCGCTCCAATCAGCCTCTCCTGCAGACGGTCACCATCATCTGCCAACCTTGCTGTAAGTGCCCGGGCCACGCACCCGGACACAGTCAGCCTCCTCTATCACTTCACTCCTCAAACTCCTCTCAAAACTCATCTGACTCCTTTTCCCGCCCCCAGGACTGTGAACTCCTCAGTGGGCGGGGCCAACCGCCTGGCCCACCCCCTGGTGTGGACATCAGCCCCTGGAGGGAGGCAACAAGGATTTGTGTTTGACTTCGGTGTGCCTAGCCGGGGTGTGGGGTGTGTTGTTGTAGTACCTGTGACGTCCTGGCTTGTCCAGGGCGCCACAGTTGCAGCATGGTCCGGACCATTTTCTTCAAAGGCGATGTCCTGCTAGGCAGGACGCATCACTGTGTTTGACGCTGTGTGACAAGGTCCCAATGACCGCCGAGATCGTTATACAGGTCGCTACCTAGACCTGTTTCATTACTATGTCGTTGGTTAGGCCTGACTGTGTGACATCTCACCAGCGACCTCCCAGCGACTTACCAGCGATCCTTATCAGGACGTATCGTTGTCGGGATTGCTGGTAAGTCGTTGTGTGTGACTGGGCCTTAAGTCAATAACATTCCAGAATACTTGTTTAATAGTGATGGGCGGACCTGGACTGTAAGAGTGCCCAGGTGCCGGACCCGGGATTCCAGATCTTGATCCGGATCCGACACTCAGGAAATTTAAAAAAAAAAAAAAGGAAATATAAAGAAAATAAAAATGAAGCAAGCCCTTCATACTTTAAGAAGGCTCTGGCGCGGCTGTACACTGCTCCCGTGGACTCTTCTTCACTTCCTGGGCCACTCATCACTGCTCATCCACATGCATTGCTTTCCACGCCCATAGACCGTCCTGGTGTCTGTGATTACTTGCAGTCAGATGCGCCCACAGCCGATCTCTCCAGGCTCTGGGAAACACTGACAAGAGGGACCCATTTGGCAGCAGTGACATCACTCAGTTCACCGACGGTCATACCTGGGTTCCCACGGTATGATCTCTGGTAACCTGAAGCACTCTGGCTTAAAGTGCAGGGCTGTGCCCTGGCCAGCCCTTTAACACTGACAGTGATGGCCGTGGGAGGGGAGTGCAGGGCAGTCCTGCACTCCCTGCTTCTGGCCGGCACTGTCAGTGTTAAAGTGCAGGTCCGTACCCCACTCTCCGCCAGCCCTTTAACACTGACAGTGCCGACCCCTGGCAAACAACGAAAAAATCCTTTTATTTGGAATAAAAGACAAAAAACACCCTCCCTCACCACTTTGGTGCTGAAATGTCAGCACCAGATTTCAGCACTAGATTTGTACCTCCTTGGCAGGGGAAAAAAAAACTTTTTTTTTTTTTTTGCATTTTTGGGCCAAGACAATCAAATTTGGTGATGACATTTTTACACTATATCAAAGCACACGATCTTATACCTTGTGGCAAAAAAAACCCATGAAAACTGCATGAGATGTGTAGAATGGGTGTGTGGCACCCCTGACCTAGTCAGGCACCACTGAGTACTGCACCCATGCTGGGAGCAGTACAACACAGGTAATCCCAAAGGCTGACTAGGGTGTGGACACACGGAACACCAGTAACCAGGAGCACACACACAGCTAGAGGGGACCCCTGAGCAGACTCAGGGAGGGGGCGTGGCCCTCACCTCCCAGCTAGTGGTGGGTGGTGTTAGGCTGCTTTCACACCTCCGGTTTTAGCAGAGCCGGCCAATCCGGCTCTAAAACCTATGCAACGGATGCGGCGACAATACCACATCCTTTGCATATGTTTTTTACATGCGGCCCGTTTTTGCCGCTTGCGGCAGGCTACTGAGCATGCGCAGTGGAAAAAACCGCATGCAGCGTCCATAGGCATGCATTGCAAAACGTGCCAAGCAACATTCCATCCGGCCGCCGCATCTGCTAAATCTTCCGCATGCGGCCAAAACCGGACGGAACGCAAGCCCATGTGGCACAATACGGCACTAATGTAAGTCTATGAAAAAAAAAAACGCAACCGGCGGCAAAAAAAAAAACGGTTGCGTTTTTTCTGCAAAGCGCCGGATTGTGCCGCACAGGAAAAACCGGATGTGTGAAAGCAGCCTTACTGGGAACAGGGGTGTGCAGAGGCAAAGAGTCAGTCAGAGGAGGTGGAGGTGAAGAGTCGCGTCTGGTGAGGGCAGAGCAAAGTGGAGCAGGGCCCTTCCAGACACTGCACCGTTCGTGGCTGCTGGCGGGGGAGAAAGGGCTACCTGGTAGTGCCGCCCGAAAACCACCTGAGGCCGTAGTGCAGAGGGGTGGCTGAGTACGGGGACTGCCAGTAGACCGTGCCCGCATGGGGTACAGGTACCCAGAGCAGGGGCCCAATCAGTTGGCCTGCTACACCTGCCGGTGAGGGCACTGCATGCTCTCCACCAACCACACACAGAGTCCGAAGCTACAGCAGCAATGAGGGGCCCATAAGTGACTGACGGCAAGCAGCCAGAATCACTTGGTTCACGCTGCCCGCATACGGGCCAGAAAGGGGAGAATGATATAGGCGACTTCCCTGGGTGATCCCAGCAGGACTTCAGGTCGGGGTCACCCCAAAACAAGAGGGGCTTGGAAGGCGAGTCAGCAGTCACCCCTATTACAGCCAAAGGGATACCTGGTTCTTCCTGGTCTACCAAAGCATCGCCCGGGTTAACTCACCCCAGCCATCTGAAGTGAGTAAAAACCCTGAAAGACATTGCTGTTGTGCGTGTGAATCCTTCTGCGACCTGTGGTACTACACACCTACACCGGGCCCTGGGGCCAGCCTCACTCTTGGGAGGCCACAATAACTGACTGCACCTACCATCAGCCCCAGGTGCCCCCTAAACTGCAGTGGCGGTCACCCTGACCGCAATACCGAGAGTGGCGTCACGAATCCTATAGAAGTCAACCTACCTGTGACCAGAAGACTCCCGTACATGCAGTCCCTGAAGACCCTGAGGCAACCTGAAAGTAACTGGGCACGGGGCGGCCCAGTTGCAGGCATATGGTGTAAAAAATTTCGGCACCAAATCTGCATCTCTTTGCAAAAAAATGCTGTCCTCTGCCAGGAGATGCAGGTCAGCTCACTAAGTTTAAAGAGGTCCTCTGAGGTCAGGTTACCTGCGGTTACAAGTGGAGGACTCCAGCTGTCACCGCAACTAACCTGAGTGACGTCACAGCTGATCACTGCGGCTCATTCATTCTCTGGCGCCAACAGCGGGCAGTCATGTTCCATGCTTCAGATGTAGTAGCAGAGCTGAAGCGTCATTGGACCTCATGTGGATTACGTCAGACCTGCAGAGGTATTTTGAGGATTAATAGTGTGGTGAAAGAGGGTGGGTTTTTTTGTCTTTTATTCCACATAAAGAATTTTTTCGATGTTGGTGGTTTTTTACTTTCACTTACAGATTAGTGATGAGGGGGGTCTCATAGACGCCTGCCATTACTAACCTAGAGCTTAGTGACGCTGTGAGCTCTAACCTCTTATATTACCCCAATTGCCACCGCACCAGGGTAATCTGGAAGAACCACCGGGTAAAGCGCCGGGTTTGTTGCATTGGATGCTACAGTTCCGGGCAACTGGGGGTTGATATTTTTAGGCTGGACCTCCCCAGCCTGAGAATACCAGCCCCCAGCTGTTCGGCTTTATTTTGGTTGGGTATCGATATTGGGGGGGCCGCACGCCGTTTTTTTTTTTTTTTTAAATTAATTATTTAAATTTTAAAAAATCCATATGCAGCTCTTCTTAGATTGATACACAGCCAAGATAGGCGCGCGGCTGGGGACTGCAGCCTGTAGTCGTAGGCTTTATCTGTGCTGGTATTACAATACGGGGGGACCCTATGACAATTGTTTTATTTATTTTTATACCACGATACTGACCCGCAGACAGTTGCACTGCTTTCCCTGCCCATCAGCCGTCCTGGCACCTGTGATTAGTTGCAGTCAGCTGCCACTCAGGGTCAGGGCGCATCTGACTGCAACTAATCACAAGCGCTGGTGGACTGGGAAAGCAGTGCATATGGATGAGCAGTAATTAGCAGCCCAGTTAGTGAATGCAAGGCCTGGGAGCAGCGTATAGCCATGCCGGAGCCTCGGTAAGTACACCGCACCTGCTCCCATCTCCATATCCCTTCTACCACCATTTTTAATCGCCGGATTCTTGTACCCATAGACTTATCTGGGGACCGGAACCGGATTTGAGAAACCGGATCACCGCGGTCAGCCAGTCCCGGTTGTCCGCTCATCACTATTGTTTAATATTCACCAACATGTATATCACAAGTTCACGGGATCTGCAGCCATTTTCTTTTGAATTGTGTTAATGTGGCCATCTGGGATAAAAAAGACCAGAAGTTTCAGCTCTACAAGCAATATTGCAATGATTTTTTTGAAAGAGGTTGTCTCATTTTGCTTTTTCAAGAGGGCACCACATCCAGATTTCCTGCTGTTGGGAGAGGTAGGGGACAATGTGCTGCTGCTTGATTGACTGTTCATCCTGTGGCATCATCACACATTTACCCCAGCTGTGTGCTCTATGAATCTGCATGCAGAGGCAGCATTACCTCTGCAGCATCAGAGTAGTGCACTGAACTGAAACTGACTGGATTGGTGGCAAACAGTGGGCTCCAATGATTTAGCCTGTTTTTATATAGTTTACAAGCTGCATTGTAAAATGCTTCTAAGCCCTGTTCATGTTCGGCCACCACTACTTGAAGGAAATAACAATTTGCAATCTGTCCATTTCAAATGACACCCCAGCCCATGTCTTTTTATAGGCTTTGTGATGACATTGGGAAAAATTTGGCGCTGAAAAGGCAGAATTGAAACCATTTTAATGTTAAATTCACTTAATCTGCAGAGCAATTATTATAAAAGAGCAGGTATAAAGTCCGGTAAAATAATTCCTCAGTTTTGATGGATGTCAGGATAAAGTGAAGGTTGAAGAGTCCATTGTATGACATAAGTTAACATCAGAATGCCTGCTCATCTAAAGGTGCACTTTGTAAATGTTACTTATTAAGTATATTATTAAGCCTGTTATTTTATTTATTTTTCTTTTGCTTCATATTGGTTCTTAGAATGAAGTTGTTTTTTTTTTCTTATTAATCTATTTACAGGAATAGCAGACTTTGTGACTTTTCCATTGATGTGACTGGGAAGAAAGCCAGGGAAAACATGTATATCTTTGACAGATGATCCTCAAATGGACGATCTTCTATAGAACTTCTAGTCGATTGAAAGTGAAGCAGTAAAATCAATTTAGAAAGACAGGAGATGAACTTTGCAAATCAAAAGTCCAGACTTAGTGCCTTTAAGCACTGAACACTTTATTATTCCATGTACTTTTTTATAAGTAAAAAAAACCCAAACATGGCAATTGGATTTTAATAAATTTTTTATACCATTTGACTTGTAAAGCTTGCATGTAACACACTACTGTGCAGGCTGCTCAATCTACAGTTAGGTCCAGAAATATTTGGACAGTGACACAATTTTCGCGAGTTGGGCTCTGCATGCCACCACATTGGTTTTGAAATGAAACCTCTACAACAGAATTCAAGTGCAGATTGTAACGTTTAATTTGTAGGCTTGAACAAAAATATCTGATAGAAATTGTAGGAATTGTACACATTTCTTTACAAACACTCCACATTTTAGGAGGTCAAAAGTAATTGGACAAATAAACCAAACCCCAAAAAAAAAAATTTTATTTTCAATATTTTGTTGTGAATCCTTTGGAGGCAATCACTGCCTTAAGTCTGGAACCCATGGACATCACCAAACGCTGGGTTTCCTCCTTCTTAATGCTTTGTCAGGCCTTTACAGCCGCAGCCTTCAGGTCTTGCTTGTTTGTGGGTCTTTCCGTCTTAAGTCTGGATTTGGGCAAGTGAAATGCATGCTCAATTGGGTTAAGATCTGGTGATTGACTTGGCCATTGCAGAATGTTCCACTTTTTTGCACTCATGAACTCCTGGGTAGCTTTGGCTGTATGCTTGGGGTCATTGTCCATCTGTACTATGAAGCGCCGTCCGATCAACTTTGCGGCATTTGGCTGAATCTGGGCTGAAAGTATATCCCGGTACACTTCAGAATTCATCCGGCTACTCTTGTCTGCTATGTCATCAATAAACACAAGTGACCCAGTGCCATTGAAAGCCATGCATGCCCATGCCATCACGCTGTCTCCACCATGTTTTACAGAGGATGTGGTGTGCCTTGGATCATGTGCTGTTCCCTTTCTTCTCCAAACTTTTTTCTTCCCATCATTCTGGTACAGGTTGATCTTGGTCTCATCTGTCCATAGAATACTTTTCCAGAACTGAGCTGGCTTCATGAGGTGTTTTTCAGCAAATTTAACTCTGGCCTGTCTATTTTTGGAATTGATGAATGGTTTGCATCTAGATGTGAACCCTTTGTATTTACTTTCATGGAGTCTTCTCTTTACTGTTGACTTAGAGACAGATACACCTACTTCACTGAGAGTGTTCTGGACTTCAGTTGATGTTGTGAACGGGTTCTTCTTCACTAAAGAAAGTATGCGGCGATCATCCACCACTGTTGTCATCCGTGGACGCCCAGGCCTTTTTGAGTTCCCAAGCTCACCAGTCAATTCCTTTTTTCTCAGAATGTACCCGACTGTTGATTTTGCTACTCAAAGCATGTCTGCTATCTCTCTGATGGATTTTTTCTTTTTTTTCAGCCTCAGGATGTTCTGCTTCACCTCAATTGAGAGTTCCTTAGACCGCATGTTGTCTGGTCACAGCAACAGCTTCCAAATGCAAAACCACACACCTGTAATCAACCCCAGACCTTTTAACTACTTCATTGATTACAGGTTAACGAGGGAGACACCTTCAGAGTTAATTGCAGCCCTTAGAGTCCCTTGTCCAATTACTTTTGGTCCCTTGAAAAAGAGGAGGCTATGCATTACAGAGCTATGATTCCTAAACCCTTTCTCCGATTTGGATGTGAAAACTCTCATATTGCAGCTGGGAGTGTGCACTTTCAGCCCATATTATATATATAATTGTATTTCTGAACATGTTTTTGTAAACAGCTAAAATAACAAAACTTGTGTCACTGTCCAAATATTTCTGGACCTAACTGTATTTCCATCAGACTCTCTAGGATCTTTGCAGCCGACTCTGATTTCTCCATGTTAGCGAAAATCTAAAATGTAAGTTATGTTCTCTTTGGGAGAGCTCAGAAAATACCTGCAAAGAGAGCTGGAACAAGAACAGAACAGAACGTAGCCGCTTGCACAGTAGTGTATTATATGTAGGATCAACAGGCCAAACAGAAACCTTCTAAGGTCTACTATATTTTAAGAAAAGTGATACATTTCTCATAAGTGGTCTGTAGCAACTGATGTTTATACACTTGGGAACTGCTTCAATGGATCATAGAATGAAAACATGCTGCAAGATTTTTTTCAGCCCAGTTTCTTAATGTTGCACTTTGAAAGAAAAGGGAAGCATTTACTCCTACCTCAACTGTTCATGACCGCATGATGAGCCATCATGCCTTTCTTGTGATGTATAAGATTTCAGTGTCTCTGGTGAGAAGTAGTAGTTGTGTATATGACGCAAAACTCTTGGGAAAACCGAGAATGTGTTTTAATCCTGGCAAATCACAATTGTGGTGACCCGGCAGCAAAAAGGTGGAAAGCCTTTGTGGACCTAATGATGTATAGAGGTCTGGTCCATGGTGAAATAGTGGTTGGATCACAGGAGCCTTAGGGTGCGTGTCTACCTCGGCTGCGTCCAAACCGCTACGGTGTACAGTACAAGCATTGTGGATGGGATTTCTAGAAATCCCATGCCCACTGTGCTTCTTTTTTCTGCAGTAAACACTGACCTGCAGCGCGTCTTTCCAGGCTGCAGCATGTCAATTGTTTTCTGCGCAATCTCATGCGTCCTCCGTAGGGAGAACACAAACGAGAGACCGCAGCACACTGAACCCTGATCGAGGGTGCTGACAGCTGCGGTCTCCTGCGTTCTACGGAGGAGACATGCGGCCCCGCCGGCCAGGACTCTCTGCGTTCTGAACGCAGAGAGTTCTGATCGTGGGCACTAACCCTTATTGCTCCTTATTTACTACATGCAACTTTATCTGACTTTCCTTGATGTACATTTAACTTTCCAATATCTGTGCCTTAATAGGGATTTTCATCTAAAATATAAAGTAAGTTGTCCTTTTTTGTTTTTGTTTAATGTTGATGTTTTTCTTCTTTTTGTTATATTTGTACATGAGTCTGTATATGTATACATATGTGTAATGATATGTTCAAAGATGCATTGCGAATGTCTTATTGCCAAACATTCACCTTAGTGTCACAATGCCATACTTGCTGAGATTTGAGGTGTAGCGCACACGCCAAAAATCAGCTTCAGCTCTCTTGTCACTTTTTAAAAAAAAAAAAAAAATCTTTTTGAGACCCTTGTATACAGTGCAGTAATCATTGCTGACTATAGTGTTTTCTTTCAATCACAGGAGGAAGAAAAAACATCAAGTAACTCCTTAAATTTGAAAAGTAGTCCGAATGTTTAGAAGTATAGTATTTAATACATATATGTAGCTTTTATCCAGTAACTATAATACAGATAACTACCTTTTACAGCACATATCTAATTTTATTATATGAGTAAACATTTTTTTATGTATATAAAACAGTGTTTCCTACAGAACTTAGTCATGTCTGGGCCTCGGTAGTAAATTCCTCACCAACTACTAAGGGTGCCAGTGAATGCACGGCATTAATATACATTTATTCATTGTGCATTCAATCCTGTTAATGAATTTTGGTATCTAATTCTGTTTTAAAATTATATTAAAGGGGTTGTCAACTACTAGGACAACTCCTTCTGATGGCACATGTTTTCCCCAGGCAGAAAATAAAAAAAAAAGACCTATACTCACCTCTTATACCAGCACCATTCAGCGTTGCTGCTGTTCACCTTCCCGGGTCTCACGTGATGAGCCCTGCATCTAATCAGCACCGACTTCTGTCTCTCCGCCTTTGGACCACATGACCAGCTATCAGGAAATGAGCGCTTTTCATTAATTCCTTGTTTGGTCCGAAGGCGGGGAGACAGAAGTTGGGGCTGACTGGATGTGGGGCCTCGTGTGACGTCACAACGTCATGTGAGCCCCTGGAATGCAAACTGCTGGAAGTAAGTATAGGCTATTTTATGGAACATGTTGAATCAGAATGGGTTGTCCTAGTAGTGGACAAGCCCTTTAACAGTATATTGTTGGTTTCATCTGTGGCACTATTACAAAACAACTGAAACTTTGCTTTAGGCCCCCTTCACACGTCCGTGATACACGTGCGTGTTTGGTCCGTTTCCGTATATACCGGAGACACGGCCAAACGTGCACCAATGTTAATCTATGATTGTGGTCACACGTCCGTTATTTCATTATGTCCGTGTGTGCGTGTCCGTGATCCGTATGTGTTTGCGTTTGGCACGGATGCATGTCCGTTATCTGCACGGAGCACGCACACGTGGACACAATGAAAGTCTATGGGTATGTGCACACACGTTAGTAAACACGTATGCATCTACCTATAGTCCGTGTCCGTTTGGTGTTTTTATTTCTAGTGATGTCGGCTATTCTTTCTATTTCTGTGTATGTCCGTCAATCTCCCTGAGTCCGTCGGTCAGTCTCTCTGTCGGTCTCTCTGTCTGTCTGTTTCTCTCTCACAGTCTGTCGGTCAGTGTCCCCCTCTCTCTCATACTTACCGTTCCCCGATCTCTGGCGCAGCGCTGCACGGCATTCACACTGCTGCGGCGGCTTTTACTATTTTGAAAAAGCCGGCCGCCCATTAAACAATCTCGTATTCCCTGCTTTCCCCGCCCACCGGCGCCTATGATTGGTTACAGTGAGACACGCCCCCACGCTGAGTGACAGGTGTCACACTGCACCCAATCACAGCAGCCGGTGGGCGTGTCTATACTGTGCAGTAAAATAAATAAATAAATAATTAAAAAAAAACGGCGTGCGGTTCCCCCCAATTTTAATGCCAGCCAGATAAAGCCATACGGCTGAAGGCTGGTATTCTCAGGATGGGGAGCCCCCCACCCTAACAATATCAGTCAGCAGCCGCCCAGAATTGCCGCATACATTATATGCGACAGTTCTGGGGCTGTACCCGGCTCTTCCCGATTTGCCCTGGTGCTTTGGCAAATCGGGGTAATAAGGAGTTATTGGCAGCCCATAGCTGCCAATAAGTCCTAGATTAATCATGTCAGGCGTCTATGAGACACCCTCCATGATTAATCTGTAAATTACAGTAAATAAACACACACACACCAGAAAAAATCCTTTATTAGAAATAAAAACACACACATATACCCTGGTTCACCACTTTAATCAGCCCCGAAAAAGCCCTCAATGTCCGGCGTCATCCAGGATGGTCCAGCGTCGCATCCAGCGCTGCTGCATGGAGGTGACAGGATCCAGTGACAGCGGGTAACCTCAGTGACAACTCAGCTGATCGCGCGGCTGTCTTCATTAGCTGCGTGGAGGTGACCGGAGCGGCTGTGTCTTCTGCAGCTCCTGTCACCTCCATGCAGCAGCGCTGGATGCGACGCTGGACCATCCTGGATGACGCCGGACATTGAGGGCTTTTTCGGGGCTGATTAAAGTGGTGAACCAGGGTATATGTGTGTGTTTTTATTTCTAATAAAGGATTTTTTCTGGTGTGTGTGTGTTTATTTACTGTAATTTACAGATTAATCATGGAGGGTGTCTCATAGACGCCTGACATGATTAATCTAGGACTTATTGGCAGCTATGGGCTGCCAATAACTCCTTATTACCCCAATTTGCCAAAGCACCAGGGCAAATCGGGAAGAGCCGGGTACAGCCCCAGAACTGTCGCATATAATGTATGCGGCAATTCTGGGCGGCTGCTGACTGATATTGTTAGGGTGGGGGGCTCCCCATAACGTGGAGCTCCCCATCCTGAGAATACCAGCCTTCAGCCGTATGGCTTTATCTGGCTGGCATTAAAATTGGGGGGAACCGCACGCCGTTTTTTTTTAATTATTTATTTATTTTACTGCACAGTATAGACACGCCCACCGGCTGCTGTGATTGGGTGCAGTGTGACACCTGTCACTCAGCGTGGGGGCGTGTCTCACTGCAACCAATCATAGGCGCCGGTGGGCGGGGAAAGCAGGGAATAGGAGATTGTTTAATGAGCGGCCGGCTTTTTCAAAATAGTAAAAGCCGCCGCAGCAGTGTGAATGCCGTGCAGCGCTGCGCCGGAGATCAAGGAACGGTGAGTATGAGAGAGGGGGGGAAACTTCAGTCACTCGGGGGATTAGCGGTCACCGGTGAATCCTTCACAGGTGACCGCTAATCAGTACTCGACACAGACAGAGCCGCGGTATGAGGATGAAGTCGGGTGAAGTTCACCCGAGTTCATTCTCATCGCGCAACTCTGTCTGCTGTCAGCCGACATTTATAAACGACATTGTGCATCACACACACGGACATTCCACACGGACATTCCACGTACACATACACGTTAATTCCACACGCACACACGGACGTTCTGCACACAAACACGGCTAGCATACGCAATTCACACAGGTGCCACACGGACCATAAAAACGGACACAAAAACGGGACACGGACCCGAAAAACGGCCCGTAACACACGTGCGTGTTTTTCACGGACGTGTGAAGGGGGCCTTAATGGAATCGGTCATAAATGTTTAGGCCCTCAAACCACCATTATTTTGGAAATTTCAGAAAATACAGAAATAGAACTTTGAATGCTGTATACATGTGCCTGTAAAACGTTCAGGGTTGGAACCGCAGTCCTGATTTAATCATGCTGGCCAGTCACCCCCTGGCTTGTGTGACCTACCACAGGCTTGGTAATTGATCACAAGACAATTCTGTAATAAAGTTTTTCTGCATTGAATGAATCACATTAAAATAAAGATAACCTGCTGCTAACAGTTTTGTGGCCTAAATCCTCATAATAGGTTGCATTAATGCATGGCAGATGGGGCAGGCTCATGAGCTGAGCACACTCAATACATTAATGCAGGTAAATAGTAGAAAAGAAATCTGACACTCAGTTTTTGCAAAGAAAATTCAGAAATGTATTTCAATAAACAAAAGACCACAATGTGTGTCAATCAGTGACGTTTCAGTTTCCCATAGCGGTGATTCCGCATATCCATGTGCGCCTCTGCTCTTCACAAGCTACCACTGACCACCAATCTGTGTGAGTTTGAAGAAGGTCCAGGAAAGGACCAAAACATCACTAAGGAAAAAAACGGACCAACAATTGACATGCTGCTTCTTTTTTATGCACCGAAAACTGCAAGGAAAAAAAGAAGCAATGTGCGCACAGCATTTCTGATATCTTATAGACTTTGCTGGGATAAGGATAAACATGCAGATTTGGGCACCAAAAAAAGCATCAAAAACTGCACCATGCGCACAGGGCCTTAGAGCGAACTCTGATGCTGTTTAACCGATTAAATACCGCTGCTTTTCTCTGTGCCATCAGCATAGGGGATTCCCTTCTGTGCCCATAACCTTGTGGGATTCCAGTGGGTTAGCATTGCAGCTAGTGATTCACCGAAGGTCCCTGTTATCTCCACCATTATCATATACACAAGTCAACAATCTGTGGCTGTGCTTCATAGGAGATTATTATTATCTTTATATTTTTTTTTTTTTTATTACTATTTCTCAACACTGGGTTGCATTATACAGTATAGTGTAAGTTATCAAACAAATGTAGGTACAAGTTAAAATGATGAGTAAAACATTCTTAAAAAGTTCTTAAAAATCTAAAAAAAAAAATATTTAATATTTTAAAAGTAAGTACCGTATTTTTCAGACTATAAGATGCACCGGACCATAAGACGCACCCTTGTTTTAGAGGAGGAAAATAGGAAAATAAGATTTTACGTAAAAAATGTGGTCATGACACACTGTTATGGGGCGCGGATCCGCTGCTGACACTGTTATGGGGGTAATGTCCCCAAACTCTCTACTAAGGTACCCCATCCTGGTAATGATCCTCCTGCCTTGCATATTATCACCATCCGTGTGTGTGTGTGTGTGTGTGTGTGTGTGTGTATATGTATATATATGTGTGTATATGTATATATATGTGTGTATATGTGTATATATGTGTGTGTATATATATATATATATATATATATATATATATACATTAGTATGTATGTATATGTTGTGTATATATGTATAAATGTCCCTCATCCTCTTATAGCCCCCATCCTGATAAATACCCTCATCCTGGTATAGTCCCCATCCTGCTATATACCCCCATCCTGATATATCGTCCGCATCCTGTGGCACACAAAATAAACGTTTATACTACCCTTTCTTCATCGTTCCTTATGGGAGACCCAGACCATGGGTGTATAGCTTCTGCCTCCGGAGGACACACAAAGTACTACACTAAAAAGTGTAGCTCCTCCCTCCTAGCATATACACCCCCTGGATGACCAAATCTAGCCAGTTCAATGCTTTGTGTTCAGGAGGCACACATCCACATTCATGCATTCTCATCTGATTTTCATTTTAAAGAGTTTGAAGAAAAGCGGGTCCAAGCCTGGACTCCCGGCATGTCCCTTCTCACCCCACTGTGTTGGCGGTGTTGTTAAGGTTGATTTCAAGGCTGGAGCCTTACATGCCGCGCTCCTTCGCCATCCCTCGGGCTCTGGCTTGAAGTGGGAGCCAACACGGTTCTCACTGCTTTGCAGGAGACCGGTCTCCATCCGTAGCCCTTTCAGGACCCTGCCGGACGGAGCACTCATCCCTCAGGGACCTGGCCCTGCGTCTCACAAGCTAAGTATTGAGACGTTCTTGTCAGGGGGGTCCCTTGTACTTTAATGTTGGGGAGAGTGTGTTTTGTACTATTTGTGACATTTCCGGCCGGTTCTCCGGTTTTCACCAGAGAACCGCGCCGAAGGTGCCTGAGCGCCGGCCGCGTTCTAAAATTTAGGCCCCGGCTTCGGCTGCGGCCTAGTTGCGTTTTCACTGCCCCTGCATGTCAGTCATGCAGAGGGACAGTGCGGCGGCGCCCACCGGCCGTTCAGCTCAGGGGAAGACACTCCTCTCTGAGGAGATGTTTCCCTCCCCTGTATATCCCCTTGGGCCTCCGGCTCCCGCTCTTGGGCTATGTCCCGCCCCCCCTCCTCACTCCAGCGCCATTTTATCAGCGTTCTCACACTGATCGGTGCTAGCTGCTGCATCTCTGCAATCTGTCTGGGGGTCCGAGCTGTGGAATCCGGAGGGCACATAAAACGGTCTGGTAAGCCACAACCTCTGGTTGTGGACTTTATTATACACTCTCTGGGGGTCATTCTGAAGGAGTGTATTCTTTACTGCAGAGCCTCCACCTCAGCAGCATGTCTCACACTAGGAGCAAGGCTGCAAGGCTGTACTCAATATGCACTGCATGTAAGCTCGTACTGCCTGAACCGTGCACATACCCTCATTGTGATGCCTGCTCTAACATGGTGGGGCCTCAGCCTGGAGTCTCCCCAGTGGTCCCTCCGGCTGCTCCGGCCCCGGTGGCTGAACCCCCGGCTTGGGTTGAAGTGTTTTCTAAATCTATCTCCCAGTCCTTCGCCGACTCCATGGGACAGCTGTCCCGGACTCTGCTGACCATGCATCAGCCCCCTTCTCAGGGTGCCTCTGCTGCTTCGGCTCGCTCTGCAGAGCTCACAGAGGATTCTTTATCTGCTCCCAGACCCCGTCCTCCTAAGAGGAGACGCAGGGACCCCTCTCCTTCCTCGTCCCGCGACTCCGATTCACGAGTCGACCCGCAGGACGAGGAGGATGTCTTTACTGGGGGCTCGGACGCTACCTCCATGTGCCCCATTGATCTGACCGAGGGTGACGCAGATGTGAGTGACTTGATTGCGTCCATTAATTCTGTACTGGACCTCAATCCGCCAGCATCAGAGGAGCAACCCTCTCTGGCAGAAAAGCACCAGTTTACCTTGCCTAAGAGAACAAGGAGTGTGTTCTTTAACCACTCCAGTTTTCAAGCCACCGTGTCCAAGCCCAGAGCCTGTCCTGACAAACGCTTTCCAAAGCGTGGTTCTGATGACCGTTATCCTTTTCCACCAGAGGTGGTCAAGGAGTGGGCTCACTCACCAAAGGTAGACCCTCCGGTGTCTAGACTCTCAGCCCGGACAGTTGTATCTGTGGCTGATGGCACCTCAGTTAAGGATCCCACTGACCGCCAGGTTGACCTCCTGGCCAAGTCTGTCTATGAGGCGGCAGGGGCCTCGTTCTCCCCATCCTTTGCAGCAGTGTGGGCTCTCAAAGCCATCTCTGCTTCCCTAGAGGAGATGCATTCCCTCACTAGGGACTCTATGCCTGAATTGGTTGCCTTAACTTCCCAGGCTTCAGCCTTTTCAGCCTACGCCATGTCTGCCATGCTGGAGGCCTCTCACCGCACCGCGGTGGCCTCCGCTAATTCCCTCGCTATCCGCAGGATCTTGTGGCTTCGACAGTGGAGGGCAGATGCTTCCTCAAAGAAGTACCTTGCTGGGCTCCCATTTGCTGGGTCCAGGCTGTTCGGTGAACAACTGGATGAAATAATTAAGGAGGCTACTGGCGAGAAGAGTACTTCCTTGCCGCAGACTAAAACCAGGAAACCTGTCCAGGGCAGGAACCAGTCGAGGTTTCGTTCCTTTCGTTCCTCCAACTGGTCGTCCGCTAAGCCCTCGGCCTCGTCCACCAACTCAGCCAAGGACCAGAAGCCCTCCTGGCGCAAGAAGCCGCGTCCACAAAAGTCCGCAGGAGCTGCTGCCACCAAGGCAGCCTCCTCTTGACTATCTGGCCGAGCCAGCAACATCCTTGGTCGGTGGCAGGCTCTCCCACTTTGGCGACGTGTGGTTTCAACACGTCTCCGATCAGTGGGTGTGGGATATCATCTCCCACGGCTACAGGATAGAATTCTCTTCCAGCCCGCCAAACAGATTTTTTCTGTCAACTCCCCCCTGCTCCAAGGCCGCCGCCTTCTCTCAGGCCGTGGCATCCTTGCAGGCCAGCGGAGTGATTGTACCGGTTCCCGCCAGGGAACGGTTCAGAGGTTTTTACTCAAATCTCTTCCTGGTCCCCAAAAAGGACGGTTCCTTCCGGCCCATCCTGGATCTCAAGCTTCTCAACAAGCATGTTCAGGTGCGGCACTTTCGCATGGAGTCTCTGCGATCAGTCATTGCCTCAATGACCCAAGGAGATTTCCTGGCATCCATCGACATCAGAGATGCCTATCTGCATGTGCCAATTGCAGTTTCACACCAGCGTTGGCTACATTTTGCAGTCGGAGAGGAACATTTCCAATTTGTGGCTCTCTCCTTCGGGTTAGCCACGGCCCCTCGAGTATTTACCAAGGTCATGGCAGCAGTGGTTGCGGTTCTGCACCTCCAGGGGTTGGCAGAGACTCCTTACCTGGACGACCTTCTTGTCAAGGCTTCATCCAGCGCAGACTGTCAGCGGAGTGTCTCGCTCACTCTCGCCACTCTTGTCCAATTCGGGTGGCTTGTCAATCTGCCCAAGTCCACTTTGACCCCGACCCAAGAACTCATGTACCTGGGGATGCAATTCGAGACTCTGCCGGCACTTGTCAAGCTGCCCTTAGTCAAACAGCAGTCCCTCCATCTGGCGGTGCGCTCTCTGTTGAGGCCCCGCCGTCATTCCATCAGGCACCTCATGCAGGTGCCTGGTCAGATGGTGGCGTCAATGGAAGCGGTTCCCTTTGCCCAGTTCCATCTGCGTCCTCTGCAGCTGGACATTCTCCGCTGTTGGGACAAGCGGCCTTCTTCCTTGCACAGGTTGGTGGCTCTGTCGCCACAGACCAGGAGCTCTCTTCAGTGGTGGCTTCGGCCCCTCTCTCTGTCTCAGGGACGCTCCTTTCTGGCCCCGTCCTGGGTGATCCTCACCACGGATGCCAGTCTAACCGGCTGGGGAGCAGTATTTCTCCACCACCGAGCACAGGGCACTTGGACTCCGTCCGAATCAGCCCTCTCGATCAATGTGCTGGAAATCAGAGCTGTGCTCTTAGCTCTCGTAGCCTTTCACCACCTGTTGGCGGGCAAGCACATTCGAGTCCAGTCAGACAACGCGACAGCAGTTGCCTACATCAATCACCAGGGCGGGACTCGCAGCCGCCTGGCAATGTTGGAGGTTCAACGCATCCTTCAGTGGACGGAGGACTCCAAGTCCACCATATCCGCAGTCCACATCCCAGGCGTAGAAAACTGGGAGGCAGATTATCTCAGCCGTCAAACCGTGGACAACGGCGAGTGGGCTCTGCATCCGGCAGTGTTCCGGTCGATCTGCCGCAAGTGGGGAACTCCGAAAGTGGATCTAATGGCATCCCGGCACAACAACAAGGTCCCGGTTTACGTGGCTCGCTCCCACGATCCTCAGGCCTTTGCAGCGGACGCGCTGGTTCAGGATTGGTCCCAGTTCCGTCTGTCTTACGTGTTTCCCCCTCTAGTTCTCTTGCCCAGAGTCCTGCGCAAGATCAGAATGGAGGGCCGTCGGGTCATACTCATTGCTCCAGACTGGCCCAGGCGAGCTTGGTACCCAGACCTGCTCCGTCTGTCCGTAGAGGTGCCGTGGCATCTCCCGGACCGTCCAGAACTTCTCTCACAAGGTCCGTTTTTCCGCCAGAATTCTGCGGCTCTCAGATTGACGGCGTGGCTCTTGAGTCCTGGATCTTGACGGCTTCTGGTATTCCTCCCGAAGTCATCTCCACTATGACTCAGGCTCGGAAGTCTTCCTCGGCAAAAATTTACCACAGGACTTGGAGAATTTTCCTGTCCTGGTGTCGTTCTTCCGGCCACGCCCCTTGGCCCTTTGCCCTGTCGACCCTTCTGTCCTTCCTACAGTCTGGTCTGCGGCTAGGACTATCCCTCAATTCCCTCAAGGGACAGGTCTCGGCCCTGTCAGTGTTGTTCCAGCGGCGTATCGCCCGGCTGGCTCAGGTGCGCACCTTCATGTAGGGCGCATCTCACATCATTCCGCCTTACCGGCGACCTCTGGATCCCTGGGACCTTAATCTGGTCCTCACGGCCTTGCAGAAACCCCCTTTTGAGCCACTTAGGGAGGTTTCTTTGTCTCTTCTTTCACAAAAAGTGGTCTTTCTAGTGGCCATAACTTCCCTCAGGAGAGTCTCTGATTTGGCTGCGCTCTCCTCTGAGTCACCTTTTTTGGTTTTTCACCAAGATAAGGTGGTTCTTCGTCCGTCTCCGGACTTTCTTCCGAAGGTGGTATCTCCTTTCCACCTTAACCAGGATATTTCCCTGCCTTCCTTTTGTCCGGCTCCTGTTCATCGCTTTGAAAAAGCGTTGCATACTCTGGATCTGGTGCGGGCGCTCCGGATCTATGTGTCTCGCACCGCTGCTCTTAGGCGGTGCACCTCTCTTTGTGCTGACCACTGGTCAGCGTAAGGGCCTCTCGGCTTCTAAGCCGACCCTGGCTCGCTGGATTAGGTTGGCCATTTCCAATGCCTACCAGTGTTCTCAAGTGCCTTCCCCGCCGGGGATCAAGGCACACTCGACCAGAGCTGTCGGTGCCTCTTGGGCTTTCAGGCACCAGGCTACGGCTCAGCAGGTCTGTCAGGCTGCCACTTGGTCCAGTCTGCATACCTTTTCGAAGCACTACCAAGTGCATGCTCATGCTTCGGCAGATGCGAGCTTGGGCAGGCGCATCCTTCAAGCGGCTGTCGCCCACTTGTGAAGTTAGGTTTCGCCTACTTCTCAGTTTTCTGTTTATTCCCACCCATGGACTGCTTTGGAACGTCCCATGGTCTGGGTCTCCCATAAGGAACGATGAAGAAAAAGAGAATTTTGTTTACTTACCGTAAATTCTTTTTCTTATAGTTCCGACATGGGAGACCCAGCACCCTCCCTGTTGCCTCTTTGCAGTTTTCTTGTTCCGTGTGTTTTCACCGGCTTTTGTTGTAGTCAGAGGTTCCGGTTGTTCCGGGTTTTGCTCTGTCTCTACTTGTGGGTGGATGTCCTCCTTCAGCTTTTGCACTAAACTGGCTAGATTTGGTCATCCAGGGGGTGTATATGCTAGGAGGGAGGAGCTACACTTTTAGTGTAGTACTTTGTGTGTCCTCCGGAGGCAGAAGCTATACACCCATGGTCTGGGTCTCCCATGTCGGAACTATAAGAAAAAGAATTTGCGGTAAGTAAACAAAATTCTCTTTTTCCCTGTTCCATGCAGAATCGCTCGTCTTCCTGTCTGTGCCAATAGCAGCGCCGCTGACCTGTGTAGAGCCGTGCGCACAGCGGTGACGACATCGCTGTGCACACCGTTCTCCACACACATCAGCGGGCAGGCAGACAGGAGGAAATTGCGATGCTGCAGGGAACGGTTACCGGTGAGTATACCGTACTTAGTCACTGCCCTCCGCGCTGATCATGATGCGTGGGGGCAGTGAATATAGCCACACATGATCACTCTAGGCTTTAGGAGCCAGGGATGATCATGCGTTCCGGCTGTTAATTATGTGCACATCCCCCGCCCATCATCCTGCCCACCTATCAGCTCCGGCTTCAGTGCTGAGAGATGATCGGCGGGATGATGCATGCATAAGAAATGAGCGGACCCACATGGTTATGGTAGGCACTGCTACAGCCTGCGCATGCTGCTGATGACCCGCTCCACCGCAGCACCCTCATTCCCCGCATATGGACTACGAGCGCTCTATTCCAACTATAAGACACACACCCCACTTTCCTTCAACATTTGGGGGGGGTGGGAGTGCGTCTTATAGTCCGAAAAATACGGTATATTCGATATTGCTTTATTCATAAAAACCTGAATCTAATATGTTACCAGGAAATTTTTCTGAAAGCTGTAAATAAAAATCCAGCAAACAATGGTGAAAAAGTATTTTAATTTATATTTTTTTTTCTCATTTCTCTGTGAATTAAGTTATTTAAATGGTCCCATTTAAAACTGCAAGGTGTCCTGAAAAAATAAAAAAACAAGTCTTCCTACAGCTACAGTAGATCAATTGCAAAATGTAAAAGTTATGGCTCTTGCAAGAAGATAAAAAAAAAAAACAAAAAAAAAACACAAGGCCAAGAGTGGATATTGGCTTTGTTCTGAAAGAGTTAAACAATTAAATACAGTATTTGCACATTAATTTTATGCTTTTCTGGTTGTATGAATCAACAAATATTTCACACGGATTACTTTGCATAATGTTTTATTATGAAATGCATAACTTTGTAATTGTAGATTTGATTATTTTTTTTATTTACAGTGAATTATAATATTTTTATATATTTATGTTTAGTACAGATTTTACTATGTACAAAATAAACTATATTGTATACAAAGAAGTTTGTACATAAAATACAGTGGAGGTAAATGCTTAAATACATTATATTATGATATATATAAGTTTAGACTATGAACCATGTACATTATTTTCTTTAGGTTTAAATATTAAATCATTGTATATTTTAGGTGTTAACAAAAACAAAATACATTATCACCAAAATAGAGACTTTTTGCTGTGAGACCAGGGCTACACCTACACTTTTTGTACTAAGATTTTTTTCTTCTAAAGAATAATCCAAACCTTGATGAGTAATAGTAAGACATTTTAAGCAACTTTATACTAATCTAAAAGCGGTTATTAATTTCTAAAATCATTAGTAACACTCTTGACTAGACAAGCGATTTTTAAGGTATTAAATACATCTCTACAGATAGCAATTTATTTTTTTTGTAGCAGAGATGATAAAGTGTAGATGTAGTCCTAGACTAATTACTCATCACAACTTCTCTTTAAAGGGGGGTGGAAGGCTTAATCTGAGTCCTCACTGCTGAAATATGAGCTGTCACAACATTCTGCAGTGTACAAGAATTTGTGGATGCTTGGGTTCAGTCGAGGTACCCAGTGTCTTGGCACTAAAAATGTTGAGAGGTTGAAGAGGTCAACAAAAACCTTGTATCTGTCACTGTGGAAGAAAAAGACATTTGTTATTAGAATAAGTTTCTGGTCTTTTCGTTCTGTAAAATCTGTCATTGTCACCTACTCAAAAAATTGAATCAAATACTTTGTAAAGATCCCTGTACTCCCCTGATTTCCGTTTTGCATGACATCATGCCAGTGTAGATACATTGCAAAAGTCACTCGGAAAAGCATACGAGTAAATTATACCATTACATTTTTTTAGTCTTATCATTTAAAAATGGTTGGTTCAATAAAACATCATTACATATATAAAAATATATAGTAAATTAAATATACAAAAATATCAAAGAATTGCATAACAAACTTATTCACCCCTTTTGGGAGTTTTTGTGTTTTGCGACCTCACAACCTGGAATTTGTTTGGTTTAAGTTTTTTATCAGGGTTTGCATCCGTTCATGTAAAGAACATGCCTACAACTGTTACCTTTTTGTTTTCATTTTATTGTGAAGCAAACAACAAACAGGACAAAATAACTGAAAACATCCATGTGTAGAACTATTCACCCTCCTAAAGTCAGTACTTAGTAGAGCCTCCTTTTGCAGCAATTACATTTGCAAGTCACATTGGAGAAGTTATTCTGAGTTTTCCACATCCTGCCACTGGGATTTGTGCCCATTCTTCAAGGCAAAACTGCTACAGCTCCTACAAGTTAGATGGTTTCCTCTGGAGCACAGCAATCTTCAAGTCTGGTGACATATTCTCAATTGGATTAAGGTCTGTTCTCTGACTGCGCTTCTTCAATACATTTACATGTTTCCCCTTAAACCACTTGAGTGTCACTTTTTCTTGTTGGAAGGTGAACCTCCATCTCTTTCTCAAATCACTGACAGACTCAAAAATATCTGTGTATTTCACACCATTCATCTTCCCTTTGACTCTGATCATTTTCCCTTTCCCTGTTCCCGAAAAACATCCCCACAGCATATTGCTACCTACACCATGTTTCACTGTAGGGATGGTAGTCTTGGGGTGATTAGCCATGTTGGTTTGGTGCCAGACATAGCATTTACTTTGCTAATCAAAAGTTCAATTTGAGACTTATCTTACTACAGCACCTTCCTCCATACATTTGGGGAGTTTTCCACATGTCTTTTGGCAACAATCAAAACGAGCATTAAAATTTGTCTGTGAGTGAAGGCTTTTTCCAGTCACTCTTCCATAAAGGCGAGCTCTATGGCGTCTATCACTTATTGTAGTCATATGGACAGTTACTCCCGTCTCTGCTTGAGAACTCTGCAGCTTCTTCAGGGTTACCTTTGGTCTCAGTGCTGCCTCTCTGATTACTGCCTTTCTTGCCCAGACTGAGAGTTTTGGTGGGCGGCCCTCTTTTGGAAGGTTTGTTGTGGTACCATGTTCTTTCCATTTGATGATAAATGAGTTGATTGTGCTCCGGGAAATCATCAGATTGGGATATATATATTTTTTTTTTTTAAAACTCAATCCTGACGTACTTCTCAACAACTTTTGTGTCTGACCTGTTTGGAGATCTCCTTTTCTTCGTGCTGTTGTTTGGTTAGTGGTGCCTCTTGCTTAATGATGTTGTAGCTTCTGTGGCCTTTCAGGTAAGGTGTGTCTATACTGAAAGACCTAGGGAAACTTAGGGGTACTTCTCACATAGCGAGATCGCTGCTGAGTCACGTTTTTGTGACGCAGCAGTGACCTCATTAGTGATCTTGCTGTGTGTGACACTGAGCAGCGATCTGGCCCCTGCTGTGAGATCGCTGTGAGATGCACACATTGCTGGTTCATTTTTTTTTTTATTGTTGCTCTCCCGCTGTTAAGCACACATCGCTGTGTGTGACAGCGAGAGAGCAACAATCTGAATGTGCAGGGATCCGGCGTCTGGCAGCCTGCTGTAAGCTGTAACCAAGGTAAACATCGGGTAACCAAGGTGGTTACCCAATATTTACCTTAGTTACTAGCGTCCGCCGCTCTCACGCTGCCAGTGCCGGCTCCCTGCTCCCTGCACACGTAGCCGGATTACACATTGGGTAAATAAGCAAAGGTTTGCTTATTAACCCGATGTGTACTGTGGCTACGAGTGCAGGGAGCCATCACTAAGCGGTGTGCGCTGGTAACCAAGGTAAATATCGGGTAACCATACCCGATGTTTACCGAGGTTACCAGTGTACGCAGCTTCCAGACGCCGGCTCCCTGAAAGCACAGCATCGCTTCCACATCGCTGATGGCTGGGGGCTGGTCGCTGGTGAGATCTGCCTGTTTTACAGCTCACCAGCGACCATGTAGCGATGCACCAGCGATCCTGACCAGGTCAGATTGCTGGTGGGATCGCTGGTGCGTCGTGAAAGTGTGACGGTACCCTTAGATTGCACACAGGTGGATTTCCTTTCACTAAGCATGTGACTTATGAAGGTAATTGCTTGCACCTGAAATGTTTAGGGTCTTCATAGCAAAAAGGGTGAATACATGGGCACTTGGCAATTTTTTATTTATTTTATCTCATAAATTTAATTTTTGTCTATTTTTTTCACTTCCCCAATTTAGACTTTTTGCAGCTGATGCATCAAATCTGTTTACAAATATATTTAAACACTGGTTGTAAATGTAACAAAATAGGTAAAAAGCCAAGGCAATCCTTTTTGAACTGTACACAGAAGCAGCATACAGTATATCTCTTATGTTCTGGATTGCAGGCTGACTACTCTTAAAGGGGTGGTCCAAAATTAACATTTATTTTAATCCTACATTTCTGTCTATTTAATGTAATAATCTAATCGCTTTTCTAATATACTTTAGTTAAAAAGTTCATATCTTCCCCTCACAACGCTAACTGCTTTTATTGTTTTACCTACTTCTTCCTTGACATTTTGTTTGAGAACCCCCAGAGCATGCTGGGATACTCAGATGCTCCCTGCCACAGCCTTTTTCCCCACCCTGGAATGAATTGTTGTCAGTGAAGTCCGTTTCAAGGGCTTGTCAAGTGTGACATATACTTAGAGCTCTCTTGTCACTGTGCGATATTGTTTTCAATACACAGTGACAGTGCATTCCTCGACAGCTCTAATAAGAAGGGACGATCCATCAAGTGAGCACACTGTCAGTGCACATTGTATAAGGAGAACCCAGTGAGTAGGGTGACCTCAACCTCTGCCCCCTGATCACGTCTTATTTGAGCATCCTAGCATGCACTGGGGGTTCTCAAAGAAATATCAGACAGGAAGTAGGTTAAAAAAAAAAGAGCGCAGTTAGATAGCATAGGGAAGGAACAATATGAACATCAGACATTTAGGATTAAAATAAATGTTGGCTTTGGACCACCCTTTTAAATATAATGCAGCTATGGGTGTGAAAGACTAGGGAAGAATGAATATAAAAAATAATTAAAACCACTTCTGCAAATAGATTTGGTAAATAAGCATCACTTGCATATTATTGAACCGTATTCAAATAGTGGCATTTATAAAATACACATTTTAACCATAAAGGGCATCAACTGAACTGTTTTCTGACCTCGGCTTTAGGAGTGCTGTCAGCTGCTTCCAGTGTACAGGAGAATTTGGGTTTCTCTTGCGTTTAAGAGGTAAAGTCTTTACTTGTGAAGTGTTAGGCTATGTGTCCATGGTAGAATGTACCTGCGGATTTTTCTGCAAGTCCGCACCTTATTTTTGCCGCGGATTTACCGCGAATTTGCCACGGATTTTGATGCAGATTTTTTTTTTTTCCCCAATTCTATACCCAAAATCCGCACCAAAATCTGCACCAATAATTGACATGCTGCAGATTTTTCCGGATCAAAATCCGCGGCAAATCCGCCGCGGAAAAATCCGCAGCATGGACACAGCATTTCCAAAATGCCATTGAAATGGCTTGGAAGTGCCGCTGCTGCAGGTTTTCGGAAAATATGCGGCAAATCCGCGGCAAAATCCGTGGTAAATCCGCAGCGTGGGCACATAGCCTAAGGGTTCGTGCGCACGTTGCATAATATACATTTACGCTGCGCTTAGCACTGCAGCGTAAATACATGCAGCCTGCATCCTCAGCACAATCTATTTAGATTGTGCATAATTAATGCACACGTTACTTTTTTGAATGCAGCGATTTGGATGCTAAAATTTTAACCCAAATCCGTGTGTTCAAAAATGCAGCATGTCAATTAATAAACAAAATTGGATGCAGGTCCCGCTCTGTCTATGGGAGAGCCAGCATCCATAGCGCATGAAATCGGCATGTTATCTGCTGAAACACTGCATCCATTACGCAGTGTTTCTGCAGCGATTTGAAGCGCACATGTGCTGTCAAATCGCTGCACAAATTTCAGCATTTACATGCGAACAAGCCCTTACATGCCGATATGAGTAGACTCATAAGCCATTAAATGCTCCCCTGGGAAATTAAATATGCAAATAGCTTTTTCACAGAGAAAAAGTACTTGACTTCTAATGCCACCTATTGGAAGTAGTAATCCTAAAAGACAATTACAACGCTCTAAAGGGAACCAATCACCAGGATTTTCGTATATAATCTAAAGCCAGTGCTATACTGGCACTATCAGGCTGATTCTTTACATACCTGTAGTGGTCAGCTTGAATGTTTAGGTTTTGAAATCCAAAAAAGTAAAGTTTATAAAATAAGCTGCTTGTTGAGTGGCAGTTGCAATGGAGCAGATCATATATTCATAGTTATCCCCTCCCCCTGTTAGAATTAGTATAAGTATTATGCAAACGATTCTCTTTGTCTGTTGCAGGACCTGTGTGAGGTCATACCCATGTGACCAGAAGAGGAGGGGCCTCGGCCAACAAAACTGGATACCAGGTCACATGGGTATGACCTCACACAGGTCCTGCAACAAAGTGAATCTTTTGTATAATGCTTATGCTAATTCTAACAGAGGGAGGGGATAATTATGAATATATGATCTGCTCCATTGCAACTGCCACTCAAGCAGCTGCTGATTTTTTTAAACTTTACTTTCTTGGATTTGAAAGCCTAAACATCCGAGCTGACCACTACAGGTATGTATAGAATCAGCCTGATAGTGCCAGTATAGCACTGTATGTATAGAATCAGCCTAATAGTGCCAGTATAACACTGGCTTTAGCTTATATTCGAAAATCCTGGTGATTGGTTCACTTTAATGCTTCTTGCTTCTAATCCACTTTACTTTGAATTCTGTTAGTGGTACAGATTACAGAACTGCCGTGAACTCAGCTCTGAGAGTTGTACAGTAGGTATTTGTAATATCACAACTTTACCAGTGATCATAGATATTATTGGACTTGTCCTAGTACAGTACAGTGGAACTTTGGTTTACGAGATTAATTCGATCTGGGAGTGTGCTCGTAAACCAAGTTACTCGGGCACATTTTCCCAAAGAAAATCATTAGAACTCAGACAATTCGTTCCACAATTTGTAGTAATGTCCCATCCTGGTCCCCTATTGTGCCAACACACAGACACTATTCTCACCTATCTTCCTTTCCCTCGGCGGCCTCTGGTTCTTGCAGTCCGCAGGCATGTGGACCCGGTAACAATCGTGCTGATGCAGGGGCTGCCACTGTCAGTGCTTCAGCGCAGCTAAATTCATACACATGAGCCGTTTGCCTCTGATTGGCCAGCGCAGCTAACATCATAGGTATGAGCCGTCTGCCTCTGATTGGCCTGCATGCTGCCTGTGGGAGGTGTGCAGAGACAGCTCAGTGCCAGCCTTTATGAAGCAAAGACAGCTGCAGCCCCTTCATGGGCTGCGATTGTTACCGGATCCACGTGCCTGAGGTCCACAAGAGGCAGCCAGAGCGTGTCGGAGCGCGGTGAAAGTAAAGAACCGGAAGTGTGTGCTGTGAGTATTTGCTCATTCAGCAAAGCATTGCTCACAAACCGGGTTACAAATTTGCAGCAAGCTTTGCTCGTATAGTGAAATTCTCACACACCGGATTACTCATAATCCGAGGTTCCACTGTACATAATTTTAGTACTATCATCTCTCAAAGCATAGCAATCATTTCTACCGTTCAGTTTTTGAATTTAAAAATTAATCATCTTACCTCACTGTTGACCGCAAGTAATGATAGCCAGATGAACCACCAGTTCCAGCTTTGCTGCCAATCATTCTGTGCACCATGCACACATGATTATCTGTTAAAACATCAAAGTCAAAGTTAACTAATTCTGCACACCTTCAAGACAATCTAGACATAAACAATAGTATGGCTTTCCCCTACTTAAAGGGTTAAGCATAGGATAAAGAACTTTGTTGCTTAAACCATTCTTAAAATATCTGATTCATGGAATTATACTGAGCCCTTAAAGTTCTCCACTATTATGATAAGACAGACTTGAAGGCTGCTTGGGCAAGTTTTCTAGCTCTTTACCTCTATGATCTATCAATTTGTGAGATTTTCTGTTTCAAAATTGACATACCAAGACCCCATCTTTCCCCAGCTCCACTACTAAAACTATATTACATACAATTGTCACAGCTTAAGACAATATTTCTTTTACATAAGAACCATCTTACCAATCCGAGAAATCTAAGTATAAGATGGGTTGTAGAATCCATTAATCCCTAAAACACTTGTTATTGAGGGCTATAGCATCTCCCAGTCAACTGATTTGCCACTTTTCCACTAGGGATCAGAATTCATTAGTATTTCACGAAAGTGAGGTAACCCAAATCTCATAATTGCATAGTGTGTCACATTGTGCCCAGACATATCAACCTCCTAATAACTCACAATAAGACTGGGGCCACATGGGGACTACTGCGATCCCCTCGCATGACACTCGGCTCACGTTGGCAGTACAGCAGAGCCGAGTGCCATGCAAGTGTCCCTGCGACTGAGGTCTGACCGTTCGAGCGGACGTCCGCTGCGGGGGGGCGGGCCGGCACTCGGGAGGGAGGGATTTATCTTCCTCTCACCTCCGTAGCCAGCTATTTCGATTCTCGCTCTGCACTCGCAGTACACCGGTGTACCGCGAGTGCAGTGCGATTTTTTTTTTTTTTTTCTCGCCCCATACACTTGCATGGGTGCGGAAGAAAGAGTCTCGCATTACAATCGCAGCATGCTGCGATTGTTTTCTCGGTCCGATTAGGGCTGAGAAAATAATCGCTCGCGTGTGCTGACACACAGGCTAATATTGGTCCGAGTGGAATGCGATTTTTTTTTTTTTTTTTTTTTTTTTTTTTTTTTTTTTTTTTATCGCACTCCACTCGCACCGATTTTCAATGCCGTGTGGCTTAGGCCGAATGGAATGTTTGAAACCTGACACCTGCTGAAGTTGTAGAAAAAGACTATGGCATTTTTCATCATATACGGTGTCCTTCTACAGCCCTAGCTCTATTTTGGTAAATATGCTTTTGAACATTTGTCTCCCTCTTTTCCCACAACACACTCACAAATTATTGTAACCAGTTACCAGATCACTGATCCTACTTAAATTGTGGTCACAAGTTGTCTGGCTGTGATAAGAAACTCCGTCCAACTGTGGTGGGCCAATTAGTACACGATTGTGGGAAAAAAATTGGTTATTGGCTCATCATGGATGGGCATAGTTTCAGGCATGTAGTAAGCTACAGCATTTGACTACAGTCTTAAAGGGTTTTGTATTCCCATCTGAGAGCAGCATGATGTTTCTAGGCAAAGACCCTTACTCCAATGTTGTATCACTTACTGGGCTTTTTGCTGAAATTTTGATAAAAGCATCGTTTTATCTTCTGAAGATATAGCAATTATGTGAATGGTATAACCCAGGCCATATCACTGTCAGCTTTTGGTGTACGCTTTACATAGGAATATGCTAATCAGTAGCAGTTTGAGAGCCTGAACTTCGCCAACTTGCATTTGGAATGAAAGACTAACCATCTCATTAAAGAGAACCTGCCATGTTGAAAAACAGTAACTGAGCTGCAGGCGGGATGTTATAGAGGAGGAGGAGCTAGTCATTAATAAATATTTTATGGAAAAGGTTTAGGTAAAACGTATATTTCATTCATTAAAATTCCTGGCATTTGTATGCAAATAAGTCCATTGGATGGTCCTATTCAGTGAATGCCAGACTTCTCTTTAATAACTGTATTTGCAGAAATGGCTGTCAATTAGTAATGACATGCATACAAACACTGGGAATCTCAATGAAAAGAAGTTATATTGAATAGTTTCCAATAAACCTGTATATCATTCTGCTCAGCTTCACTTTCTCTATGCTATACTGCCCACAGATTGGACTGCACATACAACATTACAGGTTCCCTTTTTCCTCCCTGTTTCAATACCTGGGATTCATTAGCTTATTGCCTGACTTAAAGGGATATTCCCATTTCCAAGATCCTATCCCAATATGTAGTAGGCGTAATAATAATAATATTAGCAAATACCTCCAATTAGAAATGTAGCATAGTTCTCCTGATTAGCTATGTCACTTACTATATGCAGGGCATTACAGTAGCTTAGGTATCCATGGTTATAACCACGAGCAACTAACTGTGACTATATGTGTAGTTGTAACCATGAATATCTAATGTCCTGCAATGCCCTGCACATGAGGTAAGCAACATAGCTAATCAAGAGAACTATATACATTTCTAATTGGAGGTATTTGCTAATATTAATATTATTACACCTATTATTGGGATAGGATTTTGAGATGGAAATACCACTTTTAAGTCTTTCTTGATCCTCCCAACTTCTTTTTGATAGCCTCCCCTTTTTCTTATTTTCTTTCAGATTCAATTAAGTTATAATAGTACAGAAAATACTTACATTATGGTGATTCAATAGACAGCTTTGTAAGTTTTTAGCAGTCCTGTACTCTTAAAGCAATATTCAATAACTTGCTATGTTATCTTTACCTTAAAGGGAAACTGTCAGGTAAAAAAAAAAAAACACTACTAACCTACAGATATGGGTTTAATCTGCAGATTAAAAGCATTCTGAAGGGGACTCCTACACTGAAATCCCTGCTGCCTGGAGAAAATTAACTATATTCCTCCAGGCAGCCTCAGCAGGGGTGGCATCAGCACCTTTTTTTTTTTTTTACCTGACAGAATCTCTTTAAAAAGATTGGGACAATTTGTTTTATTCATGTATTTTGGGCTAGAAATCATCTTTGTAAGGCTAGGTTAACACTTCCGTTAAAATGTATCAGTCACAATCCGCGGCTATGGTAAACAACGCTATCCGTTTAGCGGATTCTGTTGTGTCCCATAGACTTGTATTAGTGGCGGATTGCGACTGATGACCTTGCGTTGCATCCGCTGCGTCGCGGTCAGTCATTTTTTGACTGACCGCCGGGCGGGAGCAATGCAGAATGTAATGTTTTTCTGGCCGTCGAAATTGACACACCGCGCAGGAATCCGCCGCAGTCCGTCACGCTTGTAATGTATGTCTATGGTGCTGGATTCCGTCATAATCCGTTTTACGACGGAATCCAGCGCTGGATTCCGTCATGCTCTACTGAGCATGCCCAGCATGATTGGCACACCCACTGGGCTGTCCCAAACACAAACGGATCATGACTGATCCGTCAAAAAACAAACGCACAGCGGATGCAACGGACGCAACGGATCTGTTTTTTTCACAGGATTCCTGTGAAAGGAATCCTGTGAAAAACACATCCGTTGCATCAGTTGACAACTAAAAAAAATGACTGATCCGTTGCTGATGGACCTGACGGATTTAAAAAACGGAAGTGTGAACCTAGCCTAATTGGATTTCATTACAAATTTTGCCCCATTTGGCTCTTAGAACCTTATCGGCTGAGAGGAGCTCAGAAAAAGACAAAATAAAGAAAGAGTTACTAACTTACCTGTTAGATTTTCAGCACAATCTCACTGACAGATTCTCAGTTATAAAAATCGGCCACTTTCTTTTCTTGGTACACCTTTCCTCACACACTGACCAGTGCTTCTATCCATACAATGGCTGCCGGTGGAGGAGCAGGGACCATTATGTTCATCAGCCTCCTCTAATGGAAAAGCAGCTTTTCCCATGTCAGATTTTTTTACAATTGGAAGACGCTGATCTGATGGTCTGGTCACACATTTTTCTTCCAGCATCCATTGTATGGACAGAAGTGCTACTGGCCGACCTGATTACTTGAGAATCCATTGGTGAGCTCGTTCTGACAGTCTAAGGCTGTGTGCACACGTTGCGTTTTTTACCGCGGAAACGCGTTTAGAACCGCAGCGTTTCAGTGGCAAATTGCATGCGTTCAGCTTTCCCATCAAAGTGTATGAGAAAGCCGAAAAATCAGTGCACACGCTGCGTTTCTAAACTCAGCGTTTTGGATGCCAAAAATCGGTGCGGAAAGAAAAGCAGCATGTCACTTCTTTTGTGCGGTGTGGCTGCGTTCTCTCCCCCATTGAATCAATGATGTGGGTCAGAACGCAGCTACACCGCAGTGAGCTGCTTTTTTGTTGCGGTCCGCGGGCTTTGTCGGCACACAGAACGCAGGCATTTACCTGGAAGTGAGGTCAAGAGGTTTCCTGTTGACCTCACTTCCTGGCAAAGTCCTTGTAAGCCCCCGGTATCGCCAAAGTGCCCGCCCCGACCCCCGACCCCCCTCCCGAAAATCCAACATGGCCGCGCGCACAGTAGCGCACCGGCCGCCCTGCTCCTATGATTTCTGTCGCATGTGCCTTGAGACATGCGACAGAAAAATGCCCCCCCAGGCCCTGCCAGGTCACCCCCTATTCCCCCGGTATTCCCTTACCTGTCCGGTCGCAGCGCTGATCCCCCGCGGCCCCCTCCTCCTTCACAGCAGACGCTGGCCGGTCACATGTGCAGAGCAGCTGACAGCCAGCACTGTGTTCAGAGAGATGTGCTGGCTGCTCGCACTCTGCAGCTGTGACCCGGGGAGAGTGGGTGCAGATTTTTGGCACCCACTCTCCTCAAATGGAGGGTCTGCCCTCCTAGAAAATGGGGGATACGTTCCCTAAACGTGCCCCCATATTCTAGAAGGTCCAGAGGCGACGTGGGACGTCCAAATGGATTTCTGCGGACCCATTTTTTTTAAATTTTTTGATTAAATTGGAGAACAAGGGAATGATTTGGGGAGTGTTTTTTCTAATAAAAAAAATGTTGTCATTTTTTTTTGCTTTTGTTTACTGTTAATTAGTTATGTCTGGTATCTGATAGACGCCGTGACATCACTAATTGCTGGGCTTGATGCCAGGTGACATTACACATCTGGTATCAACCCCATTTATTACCCCGTTTGCCAACGCACCAGGGCGCGGGATGAGTTGGGGCGAAGCGCCAGGATTGGCGCATCTAATAGATGCGCCACTTCTGGGGCGGCTGCGGCCTGCTATTTTTAGGCTGGGAAGAGTCCAATAACCATGGCTCTTCCCACCCTGAGAATACCAGACCCCAGCTGTCAGCTTCACCTTGGCTGGTGATCTAATTTGGGGAGACCCCACGTTATTTTTTTTTTTAACTCTTTATTTATAAATACAAAAAAAAAGCCTGGGGAGCCCTCCAAATTGATCACTAGCCAAGATGAAGCTGCCAGCTGTGGTTTGCAGGCTACAGCTGTCTGCTTTACCTTGACTGGCTATCAAAAATAGGGGGGACCCCACGCCATTTTTTTCATTTTCTTTTTTTTTTTTTTTGGATAAATACTAAGCTAGGCACCCTTTAGTGCCACATGAAAGGTACTAAAGGTGCCAGCTTAGAATATGCAGGCGGGGGTGGGACGTTATATATATTTGACATCCCTTCATCCATTGACGCTTTTTAGGCTGTGTGCCCACAATCAGGGTTTGCAGCGTTATGGGCGCTGAGTGTTTTCCCTGCATCCATAACGCTGCGTTGTGCAGGAGTAGCACAGTGGAAGGATTTTTGGAGATCCCATGCCCACTGTGCTTCTTTTCTCCGCAGCATAAACTGACCGGTGGCGTGGCTTCCCGAGCCTCAGCATGTCAATTTATGCTGCGGAGACGAGAGTGTTCTCTGCAGGTAGCATAGAGCTCCACAGCAGCCTGAACCCAAATCCTGGGCGTGGGCATGGGCAGCTGCAGGAAGGCTGACACTGTGTACTAGACGCCGTGTCGCTGGATCATGGCCACATAGCCTTAGGCCTGTTTCACACGTCAGTGATTCTGGGACGTTTGTGCTTTTTTTTAAACGTACCAGAATCACTGACATACGCAGACCCATTATAATGAATGGGTCTGCTCACACGTCAGTGATTTTTCACTGCACGTGTCTCCGTGCGGCGTACCCGCGTGTGCGTGATTACCGCACGGAGACATGTCCATTTTTTTCTGGCATCACTGATGTTCCATGGACCACGCAGTGGTGTGGTCCGTGAAACACGTGCCAGAAAAAAACGTGCTTTTGAAATAAAAATCATTTTAACTCACCCGGCTCCAGCGATGTCCTCTGCAGCCCGTGCAGCTTGCTGCTTCTGAGCCGGCTCATTATTGTCGCACATATTCATGATGCGCGACACAGCCGACCCGGAAGTAGCTGCTGCGGGGGTCAGCACCAGCCGGATGCTGCACCGCGGGAGCGATCAGCACCATGGAGAGCGGGAGCGGGCGCAGGTGAGATGATTACTGAGTGCAATCACGGGCCACGGAGAACGGAGCCCGGATTGCACTTAGACAACCCACGTGTGCCGTGATTCACGGCACACGGAGGGACATGTGCGTGTTTTACACGCCAGTGAAAAACGTCAGTGTTTTTCACTGACGTGTGAAACGGGCCTAAAAGTGAGAATATTGTTGCTACAGCAACATTTTGGGGGAAGTAGCTGTGGATTCAAAATGCTTAATATACTCCTGAATAAAATCCTTGAGGGGTGCAGATTCCAAAATGGGGTCACTTGTGGGGGTTTTCTGACGTATAGGTACCCAAGGGGCCCTGCTAATGTGACATGGTGCACGAAGTTTATTTCAACTTTTCCAAAATTCAAATGGTGCTCCTTCCATTCCAAGCCCTCCCATTTATCCAAACAGAGTGTGGAGAAGGAAATGACATCACAGGTTTTTTTTTCCAAAGGTCTGTGTTCAACTAACTTTATTAACACTGACAAGTCTTAAAAACGCACCTAAAAAAACGCATGAAAAACGCATGGAAAACGCATGAAAAACGCATGCGTTTTCGATGCGTTGTTTCTCAAAAAGCATTGTTTACAATTCTCCCCTCTGCCAGAGGGTGTGTTTTTTTCCGTGCTCAAAAAAACGCAACGTGTGCACATACCCTAACAGGAGTTAGATTGTCTGAAAATGTGTCTAAACCCTTTAAATAGTATCTGCACTATAAATTTTAGTTCTCCATGAATTAATCCATAGGAAAAAGGTAATCCGGCATCCAGGGTTCATAAAAAGTCCTTTTATTGAGAAATCCTTAAAAACTTTCACTCCATATTAAAAGGCAAAAATACAATGATCAAAGATATCAAAGTTCACACAAATGCGTTTCGGACTGACTGTCCTTATTCATTGTACAATAAATTATGGTAATACTTACATCTCCATTTGGTCATTAAAATATCAATGTCCATTAGGTAAGTTAGGAGTTGAAATGGGACCTGGAACCTTGGTTCCTCCCTTCAAAAATAAAATTGAAAGTTAATATTGGACCATCAATTGAAATTACATATGAATATACTGAAAATTGACCTGCTGTGACTGTACCTGTAGAAATATATCATCAAAGCCCCTTTTAATGCTTTATACGATAGTCTTCTATCTCCTGTAATACATAAAAATATAAATATGGTATACATTATTGCATCGCCAATGCATAACATACCTGTGTGTTTCATAGATACACGGCATTGTAATATATTTGCCTTAAAAAATATAGATTTCCAAGACCTAAAAGCTTCAACTCATTGGCAGGATCTGATCCAAATTTTGGATTGAGGGATCCTGGCATGTTGAGCAACTGCCAACAACCCTTCCCATGGCACTTAATCAGAAAATGAGATTTTGACTATGGCCATATTCACATGTACCATAAATACTGCATTTTTTCCAATGCATATTTTAATAGAATCAGTACTTAAAACCCTAGAATGCGCAACCATAGAAATCTACCATAGAAAACAAGTGACCTGCAGGCCTGCGAGGCCCCAGGTATGCATTCTAGGGTTAACTCAAAGTGAGCGTAAGTTCCTGAAAATGTCATGCGCACTGTATATCTAAAGATGCAGAGAAACTGTTTATTGGTGCGTTTTTTATCTATAAGTTTCTATGGGAATCCTAAAAATAATGGTTATATTTTTAAGCACAGGATCAAAGCTTTTGTAAAAATAAAAAGAAACACATTAAAATATTGAAATCTGCACCAATAACACATCAAATAAAGGGGAAAGCGCAAACAAAAAATGCAGCAAAAATACAATAATCAGAAAAAGATTATTGCATAATATGCATCATTGGTCCCTATAAAAATGTCCACTGGATCAGAAGACATTTGTCTTTTGACTACATCTTTTTATGCAGACATCAAAATCATTGATTGTCATCAGTACATTTCTAAAGGTAAAAAGAATGCTCTGCTGTCAATAATGATACAATGTAAATGAACAATCACACTCCATGGAAATAAAAGGAGGATCTGCCCTTGTATAATGACCCTTAATATGGGGCAGCCAGAGTCATTTTGCCTGATTCCTTAGCTAATAATGGTGCATTCATTGTATGGTCAGATAGTACTTTTACCTTTACTAAGAAGATGTTCATGGCGTTTCTCGTCAAACAACGCTGTGAAAACTTCCTTTTGTTTCTGAAGCTCTGCCAGCTGTTCCTCCTTGTCCTCGGAGTCTGGTTTGGCCTAGTAAAAATAACAAAGTATGTTGTTGGAAATCTATATCATATTAATGTCTAGACTCTTCCTGCATCTAATAAAGCTTCTTTGGAGCTTCTTAAGATTTCTTGCTCTTTGAACTACTCATGTGGAAGAGTGATGCTAAAATGTTCCCATGTTTTTTTATGTATACTACATAATTGCTATAGCTACACAAGGCTTGATTTAACCATGGACATTACTTGCAATCTAGTACACTCATTTAATAACAAAAATTAGATTGTACTCTTAGTTTTCTTATATATTTTTTAGAGAATAGAATCGAGGATTGCAAATATTAATTGTCAGCGCATTTACCATTGCATGTTTGAGTTCCTCCTCTAATCCTTGAAATATATTGATCTGTAGATTTCCCCAAAAATTAAAGCCAACTTCTTCCAATCCCGGTGTGCGTTCCAACCATGCCTTTAAAAAAATAAATACAAACTTACTAGTATTGAAGACTTTTGATAAGTGTGAAAATAGTTCAAATGTTCTGTTTATTTGATCGTAGAAAGATATAAAAGCAGCTGAGATTCTAAATATTTCTATTATGGACTTTCTATATACTTTATGTATACTGTATATGTGTCGCCCCAGGGACATCGATCCAGCTTCAAGGATGCCACCAGGTCTTCTTTTAATATGGCAAACAGGTTTGTCAGATTTTGTATGTGTCGTGACGCCACTCACGGCTTGCGGTCATTGATATGGATGACCACCACTGCAGATTTTATAAGCGTCTGGGTCTGATGGGGTCTGCAGTTAGATGGTGTGGCCTCCCGTGAGTGAGGCAGGCCCCAGGGGCTCAGGTGAGTAGGATAGTGGGTCAGAAATAACTCAGGCAGAGTCCAAAAGTCATTTAACTGATTTTTACTCACTTTTGATGTTTCTGTGAGCTGACCCGAGCGATGTTGTGACTAACAAGGTAAGAACCAGGGCTCCTTCGGACCAGTCTGAGGGTAACTGTTAGCTCACCTTCCTAGCACTTCTGTGTTCAGATAACACCTGACCTGAAGTACTCTGGGGGTCTATCCAGGGAGTCGCAACTGCCTTTTCTCCCCTTTTTGGACCGTTTGCCAGCAGCGTGGACCAGGTGAGATGGCTTCAAGTTCTGTCTCCTTATGGGTCCCTGCATTGCTGCTGAGGCTCGGACTCTGTGTGGTTAGTGAGGTACTTGTAGTTCCCCTCACCGGCAGGTTTAGCAGATAGTTAAAACTGAAGTCTGCTCTAGGGACCTGTTCCCCGTAACATGCCTAGTCACTAAGAGTACCTCTTCTTCTGACTCTCGGTGACCGTTCTCCCCCGCCAACTGTGACTACACCACACAGGGTCTGACTAGTGGCCACACGCGTATCCCCTAGCAACTACCGCGCTCACCACTATCAGACTGGCTCGCTCCACTCCTTTCCTTACAACTTCTGCACTTTAGCTCCCAGCCCCTCCACTACACCCATTGATAAAAATTGAAGGCCAGTCACCTCTAGAGACTTCCCAAGGGTTCCATCTAATGGTGTGGGAGACCTGGTTGCTATGTGTCTGTGCGTACACACCTCATTCTGGCCTTTAGGATTACCTGGAAGTACTGTCCCAGCATGGTTGCAGTACTCAGTGGTGCCTGACTGGGTCAGGGGCGCCACATATATCGCATTTATTGCTTTACCTCTACAAGGCCCAGAAGAGTGGGTTCTTCTTCAGATCTAAGAAGTATTTCATTCTCCTTTCCCTTGAAATTGTCTCGGTAATGACGTCTGTTATAGGGAACTCTCAAACTTTCTGGAACACCAATTTTATTTTCAAGAACTCGAAACTGTAAGCTCTGAAAGCCAGATGCAGGTACCAAATATTCCCTATAGAAACACACACAATATATACCATATTATTTCCATATATAAATATATTATTTTAGAAATGCTATGGGTGTAAAATAGACTCGATATCTGATATTAAAAGGGTTGTACTCCCCCCTTCCCCGGTGTACATGAGATGGCCACCATGATGGTGCTAGGATTTGGATGACAAGTGAACTGTTATTATTTCTTTGTCTTCTGGAAATGCTGTTGTGTTTTAATGGGCTCTTTATGTTATACACTGGAAAGACGCTTCATGTAGTGCATTACCGTTCGGGTCTCCTGCAAAATATCCTTTATAGCAGCCGATGGTTTTTATAGTTTATGCCAGTATATTGTATGCCAGGCTAGTTATGGATTAAAAAACCTAATTGCTTTGTGCTCCTTGCTATGACTTCTATCACATGTGTTTTAACTTGAGTAATTTTGTAGGAAATTTACAGTCATACCTGAAATCAAAGAAATCCATGGGGGTCATTGTTTCTAGAACTGAGAATTGTTCAACCAATAGTTTAAGAATCATGGAAATGCGATGGATCCGAGTCACAACTTTCAGCATATTTCTTTCATCTCTTACCTGTCAACAAAAAGATACACGTATAGTATTAAAATCTTAAATGTCATGAGGGGATGAATTCACATCTGTACCAGTCACCAGTGGGGCATATTTAACTTATGTAGACACATACTAGGGCCATTTGATGCTTAAGTACATTATTGAAGTGAGATAACCATATCACCTGTGGAAAATCTACAAAAAAAAGGCTCTATGCAAATGGTTGGATTCAAACTTAAAGGTGTTGTTTGGTGAAAGTAAGTTCTCACCTATCCACATGATAGCTGGAAAAGTAGTGATTGATGAAGGTCCAAACACTGTGATTCACGCGAATCAGCAGAAACGGTAACCTTTATCCTGTTGGGATGGAGCAGCAGTGCGGCTCCATTCATTCCCTTGGTTTTTACCGATAGTCCCATAGAGTAGTGTTTCCCAAAATCCTGTCCTTTATGGTTGTATTGCACAAGTAATGGAATTATTATAAAGCATCTGAAACTGCTAAAGGTTCTCTCACTTGTGAAATACTAAGGAAATTCTGAAAACATGATCTGTTGGTTGGACGTGATGACTGGAGTTTGGCCAACACTGGCACAGAGATAGTATGACATTGTGGTTGGAGTTCAAACAGCTGCTCCATTTTGTAGGTGGGAGAAACGTTCCCAGCTGAGGATAATATTTCTTCTCTACCAATAGGTGGGTGTCACACTGCTGGGACTCCCACTGATCAGATGATAGGTGATAATTTGTTTTTTGATGGACCACCCTTTTAAGACCCCAATGCTATATTTCATTACATAACAGTAGCTAAATAGAAAGCCATTATGCCATGCACAATATGGACCCAGAGGAAAAGTAGTGAGATTTGGTTTTATGTCTTAAACTTTTTAATTGAATGCATTCACCCAAACTGCTTATGAATTAAGACATTTATGCAACTATAAAATCTTTGTGTTTTGAGTCCAAACAAATGTTCCTGTGATATTAGTAGTACCCGCTTCTGGGTAAATCAAACATCATGAGGAAGTCAGTGCTTTGGCTGGCCACTCACCTCCTATTGATGTTTGATCTGCCTAAAGGTGTGCCCAGTGAAGTCGCCACTGATTGAGCGCAGGGCTCACATGATAACAATTTCACGGGAGCCCCAGGAGAGCAAGTGCCGACAGGGCTGGAATAACATCGTCACTGGAGGTGAATATGTGTTTTGATTTCAGCAGGGGAAAACACTCAAATTGAAGAGGGGTTGTCTTAATAGTGGACAATCCCTTTAACTGGTGATGCAATGTAATTTTAGGAATATTACTGTATTGATCAACCGATGATGGTGGTAACTGAGAAGGGTAGGAAAAATTGCTTGAAACTATTTTTATGGTTACTCTTTGTAGGCATGCATGACCCTAAATCTGCTGAAAATCTGTGCTTTGGCTCCTCTTTTGGTTGCACAAATAAGTCATTTGAAACCGAATTATAAAAAGCATCAACTTACATGTCCATTTTGGAAGATTTCTCTGACTGAATCGAGTTCCCAAAGTATTTGCTTAAACCAGAGTTCGTATGCTACAGTGAAAAAAAATGTTTATTTTATAGTTATCAATTTTTACATATAGTGTTTATAAGCCCTGTAGTAAAAACACAGAAGTAGTAATAATCCACGTATGGTGTCCAGCTCTTGTGGTCAGGATCTGGCTTACTCCTTTGACCCTGGTAACCAGTGCAGAACATTTACTATTTACTACGGTTTAAAATCAGGCGTTGGACCATGAACCATAAATGAACGGGTTAAAGGTTAATATAATAGTGGACGCTGAAGAAATTATATTCTGTATGTAACTATAATTTATCACTCACCAATTACCTTTCCACTACCAAAGACCACATACTGCATATAATTCAAAAGTTCCAATAACACATAGATATTGTTAGAAAATGGTTTTTGTAGGTGCAGTTATTTTGTACTTATACTTTACAGCAGTTAAAGGGATATTAACCAACTGTTATATCCACCGGATATGTCATAAATGTATAGTAGATACAAGACACGCATCTATCTCTGTAATGAGGTAATGCCACTTATTGCTGTCATTCATGACATGGTTGGAATTCATTACAAATAAATAGTGCGCTTCGCATGTCCAGGGCCCTTTCTCAAAATAGATATAGGTCTTTTTGGTGGGACCAATATCTACTATATATTAAGGCATATCCTGTGGGTATGCTATAAATGTACAAGATTGAAACACTCCTTTTAACTGCTATAAGTTACAGCTATATATAGAATATAATTATATAGTATATACTATTTCTCACTACAAAGTATGACAAAAAGCCTACATTATCATGTGATTGCTACACTAAAATGCCTGATAAAGTCTGAAATGTGTATGACCAATGATTATGATGGTATTTCTACCTTGTATCTCACTGATGTCCGCTGTGTCCTTAAATGTTTCCTTAATTGGTTTATCTCATCTTAATCCCTTCACTACATATAACGTATAGTTACGTCACATGTCGTGTGTCTGCCTTTGATGCGGGCTCGTAGGCCGAGCCCACATCCTTTCCTGCACAAGTCGGCTTATTTATTCAGCTGACGTGCTTCTGACAGCTACGGCTGCGGCTGATAACCAGTTAAATCCTCCTGTCAGTCTGCTACAGCAGGATTTTAACATATGCTGGTAGGGGGGACACGTCGTTCCCTGCCCCCATCGGGGCTCCCATAATGTGATTGTGAGGAGCTGTTCATAGAAGATTGCGAATTGTGCTATAACAGAGCAGTGCTGATGCCCTACTCTGTATAGTACAAGTGATCAAATGACTACAGCTTCAAGTCCCTTAAGGTGACTAGTAAAAACAGTAAAAATTAAAACAAAGTTTTTTTAAAATATGAAAAACAAAAACACAAGTTCAAATCATCCCTCTTTTGCCCCATTGAAAATAAAGCAATTAAAAAAAAAAACAAAGACATATTTGGTATTGCTGCTTTGAGGAATGTCTGATTTATAAAAATTTAAAATAAATTAATCCGATCAGTAAACAGTGTAACGAAAATAAAACTGAAAACACCAGAATTACGTTTTTTTTTTTGGCCGCTGCAACATTGCAATACGTTTCAGAAGAGGCGATAAAAACATCAAAATCAAATAAAAAAATGGTATCTGTGAAAATGTCAGCTTTGGGCACAAAAAATAAGTTATCACACTGCCCCAGATCCCAAAAGATAAAAACATTTTGGGTCTCGGAAAATGGTGCCAAAGTGTACCTTTTTTTTTTTTATTACAAATTTCAATTTTTTTTTCAGCACTTGGATAAAAATAAATAACCATGTTTGGTATCTATGCACTCATACTGACCTGGACAATCATACTGCCAAGTCATTTTATCATATAATGAACATTGTAAATAAAAATCCTAACAAGACAATTGTTGAATTGCACTTTTTTATGCAATTTCACCACACTTGGAGATTTTTTTCCCATTTTCCAGTACACAATAATATATCTTAACATAAATGGTGTAATTCAAAAGTACAACTCGTCCCGCAAAAAACAAGTCATCAAACGGTTATGTTGACAGAAAATAGAAAAAGTTATGGCTCTTGAAAGAAGGGTAATAAAAGACATAAGGAAAGAAGGGAAAATAGTCCAGCGCTCCGGAGTGAATCATCCAACCAGGTAATATTTCCAAATTTATTAGCACTTAGTACAAAAATAAAAGATTACATTGTAGGTCAGATAAAATCCATCATTTGGGAAGAAAAAATTGACAACAACGTTGCTGTCAAATTTTTCTTCCCATATGAAGGTTTTTGTCTGACCTACAATGTAATCTTTTATCTTTGTACTAAACGCTAATAAATATGGAAATCTTACCTGGTTGGATGATTCACTCCGGAGCGCTCGACTATTTTCCCTTCTTTCCTTACTGCTATCTGGTGGCTATGCCTGTGAGTCCGAGCAGCAAAAGGAACCTGGACATGAAACAAATGGGTGAGCTGAACCTTTTGACTTTATAACTGTAGAAAAGACATAAGCGCAAAAATGGAAAATGGCCATTGTGTAAAGGGGTTAAACATCTATTAGGAAACTACAGGATGTGCCATAAATTACTGATTTGGACCTTGTAGAACTCTAGGACCCTCACCTATTAGGAGATTGTCTCCTTCAATAACTCCCCTAGAACAGAAATGTAGACCCTTCTTTCTTGGGTTTTTTGGAGACTGTGAATTGGAGAATAGCATACGATCTCCATTTTCTGATAGGTGAGGTGTCCAGAGATAGGACCTGTACAAATCATGGATTCATGCCATAATTTATGGATATGCCACAAATGTTTCAGATGGAGATACAACTGTAAAGCTCTATAGCTGAATTTTCCACATACCTTGATGAGTGACAATGAAAAGGTGTTCATCATGGATTTTATTTCCTTTTCTTTCACTCTGTAATTCTTGAGCGTCTAACACTTTATAAAGCTTAAATAAGAATAGAAATATATAAATATTGGTATTACAGGTGTTATTATAATTAATAAAGTTAATATAGTTAGCTGTTATAGTTCTATATTGTTGTCCAAGTACACCCATAAATGTGCATCCTTGCAAATGTATATATAAATGGCATGGCATACTTGTAAATAGTCCCCATATATCAGTCCTCCTCTGCTGGCTTTATTTATTCCTTCTTGTGAGTTGTCTCCATTTTTATCCTCCAGGGAGAGTTCCCTGAAAGTGTACCTTTAAAGAGATTATAGATCAGAGTTACTTGTGATGTTATGAGAGGTTTATCATCTCAGAATATTCTTTAAAAATATACTTACGCATGCCTCGCCCCCATAAATGGACAGCCACTCATTGTTATGTCTTCTTCAATGTCCAATAAACTGGAACATCCCTAACTCGCAATAGTATTTATAGCTGCTGCTTCTGTACTCTTACCCAATCACTGAACTGTTCTCTCTCTCGGCCCATGCAATGTCAATAATTATTAAACTATGACCAAAGAAGCTATGTCACTGTTTACTCAAATTTAACAGGAAAGGGTCAACTCTTCAAATTGCTGCTGGACCTCTTAGTATCCGTATTAATTCAATGACACACATAATACCAGTCTGACATGTCTTGTAGAATAGTTTGTTGAATTGTTTCAGTAGTACTCAAGTCCTCTTGGATCTTTATATTAGATACTTGGAGACTAAAGGCCCCGTTACACGCAACAACATCGCTAACGAGATGACGTTGGGGTCACGGAATTTGTGACACACATCCGGCCTTGTTAGCAATGTTGCTGCGTGTGACACGTACGAGCGACATCTAACTATGTAAAATACTCACCAAATCTTTGATTGTTGACACGTCGTCCATTTCCCAAATGTCGTTGCTTGTGCAGGACGCAGGTTGTTCGTCGCTCCTGAGGCAGCATACATCGCTATGTGTGACACCCTAGGAACGACGAACAACACCGTACCTGCGTCCTCCGGCAACGAGGTGGGTGTGACTTCCATGCGGCTGCTCTCCATCCCTCCGCTTCAATTGGATGCCTGCCTTGTGACATCGCTGTGACGCCACACAAACCGCCCCCTTAGAAAAGAGGCTGTTCACCGGCCACAGCAACGTCACTAAGAAGGTAAATATGTGTGATGGGTACTAGCGATATTGTGCGCCACGGGAAGTGATTTACCCGTGACGCACAAATGACTGGGGCGGGCATGTTCGGCAGCGACATCACTAGCAATGTCGCTGCATGTAAAGCCCCCTTAAGCTATTGAACTGATGTATAAGACACTTATTTCCGTGTTTTAAATAGGAGCACTATCACATTTTTGTAGTCAGTCCAATTATTGCTTATTTGAAAATATGTAGAAATCATGATTTATACACTATTGTTTACAGATCCTCATTCATAAAATGTAAGCAATAATTGGTTTTGTTGGGTTACATTCCTGCAAGTATGTCTTTCCTTTTATGTTCTTCAATAAACTTCATTATGGTCTCACATGGTGAGGTGGATTCTTGAGTGAAATTGGAGTATAAATGTCCTTTTTAGGAACCCAGCATCTTTCTTTGAGTCCATATCCCTTCTAGTCTTTGAGATATAAAATATTTTCAATATCCTAGTTATAGTGCAGATTTTGGTTAATCTCATACTCCATGTCAGGTTAAATGGCAGAAGCTTGAGCTATGTTGACAGCAGAAGAGAATTTGTTGAGGACCAGAGAACATAAGAAAGAGTTATGTATAGTATTGCGAATTTTTAACGTGCACCAATCACCAGGATTTTCGTATATAACCTAAAGGCAGTGCTATACTGGCACTATCAGGCTGTTTCTATATATACCAGTAGTGGTCAGCTCGGATGTATAGGTTTTGAAATCCAAGAAAGTAAAGTTTATAAAATTAGCTGCTTGTTGAGAGACAGCAGCTGAGGATTAGATAATAGCTGGGGGGTATTCATAGTTATCCCCTCCCCGTTAGAATTAGCATAAGTATGATACAATCGACCTAACAGGACCTGTGTGAGGTCATACCCATGTGACCTGGTATCCAGCTCTGTTGGCTGAGGCCCCGCTAGGGCCTGCTAGGTCGATTGTATAATACTTATGTTAATTCTAACAGGAAGAGGGGATAGCTATGAATTACCCCCCAGCTATTATTTGATTCTCAGCTGCTGTCACTCAACAAGCAGCTAATTTTATAAACTTTACTTTCTTGGATTTCAATACCTATACATCAAAGCTGACCACTAGAGGTATGCAGAGAATCAGCCTGATTGTGCCAGTATAGCACTAGCTTTAGGTTATATAGGAAAATTCTGGTGATTGGTTCCTTTAAAATGAAGGCAGTTTCAAACAAAAGTGTCTGGATTGATTTACTCAATAATGTGTGTGGTATGGGAGGTTCAGGCTGTATGGGGAGCAGGGTGTGTGACATGGGGGTGTAGTGTGTGTGATATGGGGGGTGTAGGCTGTATGGGGAGCAGGGTGTGTGACATATGGGGGCAGGGGTGTAACTACCGCAGTCGCAAGGGTCGAAAGGAGAATAGAGGTACTTGTTTTTTTATTTTGCTGGCTGCATGACATGTAGAGGCCCAGGGGGGTCTGGCTGCATGATACATGGAGGTCTATGGTACTGCAGAATAAACATAAAGGACACCTTATGCATTGACTAGGGGTGCATTATACATGAAGGACTATGGGGCTGCATAATACAAAATGAAGGACACCTTATACATGTAATATAGGGGTGCATTATACATGGAGGAGTATGGGGCTGCATAATACAATATGATGATTTATGGGGCTGCATTATAATACATATAGGACTATGGGTGCTACATTATAATATATGGCGGACTATGGAGGCTACTTTACACATGGACTATGGGGGTGAATTTATAAAACATGGAGGACTATGTGGTGCAGTATAAAATATGGAGAACTATAGGGTGAATTATAATACATGGAGAACTTTGGGGAAATGCATTGTAATACATGGAGAACTATGGAGGTGCATTCTAATATATGAAAGGTTATGTGGGACCCTTTATACTATATGGAAGGCTATGAGGGGGCCATTATAGTATTTGGAGAACTATATACTAGGGGGGACAAAGATACAAGCATGGGATGGAAATGTTTTGTGCTGAGGGAAAAAGGCTCTTTCCCTCAGCACCCAGCTTTCCCATGATCTGCTGTACATCTCTCAGCACCCAGCTTTCCCATACTCTGATATGGGAAAGCTGGGTGCTGAGGGAAAGATTTATGGCAGAGCATGGATAAGCTGGGTGCCGAGGACAAGATGGATATTAGATCATGGAAAAGCAGGGTGCTGTGGGTACAATTCAAGTGTCAGCGTCATTATCCTGCACCCCGAGTGTCTGTGTCATTATCCCGTACCCTAAGTGTCGGTCTACGTGGAGGGGGGCCCCGGTCCAAATTTTGCACCAGGGCCCATCAAACTCTAGTTACGCCACTGTGTGCGGGTGTACCGTGAGATCGCTGGCAGAGCCCACAGTTACCGGGGGGGGGCGCAACCTAGGACGTATATCTACGTCCAAGGTCATGAGGGGGTTAGTTCATGGTTGGAGAGGACAGAGAGCCCTGGATAAGATTTCCAGACATATACTTTAAAAACAAGAGAATGTCCTAAAGGTGAGAATTAGCAGCTAAAATACATTCCTATTCAATTACATGTAAGGATACATCTGTTGAGAAACCTAAAAAGGTTATAAGCCCTGCAGTTTTCCCACATAGATGGTAGGTGAGAATGAAATCAAACCACAAGAAGAACAGTGACTATTGAGCTTGATTCACTCTATGGGCTGACTGAAGATAGTCCAGATTTTTATGGTCTCTAAAGATGGTAAGTGGAGAATTAGCTCACTTCAATAGATGTCACCATTCTTCTAGAGATAATTTTATGGCCCAAAAATCTGGATCCCCAATAGAGTAATTCTGTTCTGCCGGAGATAATTTCTTGGAGAAGAAATTGCGAGGATAATTTCTTTATTCCCCTCCATCAATAGCAGTGGTATTCATGTTAATGAATAACTGCCTGTTCACATCATGGTGGTGTATGACTGGAGATATGGAAAAACAAGATTTAAGTTGTTTGAGGACTTAGAAAGCAGAATCTGACCAGTTCCAAGAATTAGCATCCCTCCAGGTGAGGGCTGTAAGAGGAGCCTCCACTTGAGAGTAATTTTGTATGAACTGACAATAAAAGAATCATAGAATGTTAAATTTAGAAGAGACCTCCAGGCTCATCGTGTCCAACTCCTTGCGCAATGAAGGATTCACTCAACTATCTCAAACAGATGTCTGCCCAGTCTCTGTTGGAAGTCTTCCATTGAAGGAGAACGTACTACCTCTCGTGGCAGCATGTTGCACTCATTGATCACTCTCTCTGTCAAAATTTTTTTTTCTTATATCTAATCTGTATCTTCTTCCTTTCAATTTGCAAGGCCAAGAAAACTTTAAAGCGTTTTAAGACCAATGGGCCATGAACAGTCTAGAATAGTAGAAACTTTTTCTGAGTCCTCCTGAAAAGATATAGGTTCTGAGAAATAGAAATTCAAAATGCTCAGAAACATTTTTTTTTTTAATTTTGGCTTAAGATGATTTAATTGTATCATCTTCAAAATAGAATGTACTTGAAGCTGGTGGGAATCCAGATCTCTGGAAAAGGTAAAGATGTAATCCAGATAGACTAAGATGTATTCATACATAACGTCATGAAAGATTTCATTAACAGAATGCTGGAACACAGCCAATGCTTTGCATAAACTGAAAAGCATGATGAAATATTCATAATGACCATAACGGGGTGTTGAATGTGATCTTCCATTTGTCAATTAGGTTATAGGCTCCATGCAGATCTAGTTTGATGAAGATGGAAATGTTCTTTATCTGATCAGGCAGCTCAGACTTGAGTGTAAATGGATTATGGTCTTTCAGAGTAATTTTATTTAGACCAAAATAGCCTATGCTTGGTCTCAAAGAGTCATCTTTCTTCTTTATGAAGAAGAAGCCTGCACCACCTGGAGACATAGAAATCTTTTGAGATTATCTTTATTCAGATTATCTTTATTCAGATTATCTTTATTCAGACATCACATCACTTTCAAATATGGCTGTTAATCATCTTGGTGGTTCAGTTACAGGGAGAAGTGGTATTGTTAACCGAGTGCCAAGTGTGGTTTCTTTCGGATACAACAGACCGTGGACGAGGAACAAGACCATACAAGATATCGGAGTACTTTCTTTTACTAGCAGTGAAACTTAAATTCCTCCAAAAGCACAAGGATGAATAACCAGAAAAATGTGACACATGCTTAGTCACTGTTGACTAGGACCACTGTGCTGCACAACTGTTTAGACCCAGAATATTCCTCTGTATTCCTCAAAACCTCTGTAATTTGCCTGACCATTGCTTCCACCAAAGGTGACAATCGTATGATTAATCTACAAAAGCAGTGTAATTATATGAGTGCACGAGTTGGCTGTGTGGTGGTGCAGCACAAGAGTTCATAAACTTAACCAAGATTTAACCCACCATTTTTCTCCCACCCAAATAAGATGCCTCAAAAAGGAGACTTAGTTAACAATACTTGCGTCTATTTTCTTAACTATGAACAGAGAGATCGAGTTCGCAATTTTGGGTTCACACAAAAATTATGCCTAACTAACTACTTTTGGTGCCAAACTCTAAGGCTGCAAGCACACACTCACTGGGATCTCTCTAGCATGGCCTGAGCTCAGGACTTACTGACTGAAAACTGGTCACTGACAACTTTGTTGGTTTTTAAGATAGGCTGTTGGTTTAATGGCCAAGCTGGTGGTGATGGACATGTCTCTAGAAGTGTGGTTCCGATGCCAGATGAACTGAGGAACCATTTGCTGAGATACGTTTTAGAGGCAATTGAAAAGAAACACATAGAATTTTCAGCCTACTGGCAAGTCAGAGGCTGATAAAATTCTCTGCAGTTCTGGAGGCAATGACTGCATTTTTCTGTAAACTTAGAAGAATTAATGATTAAAAGACATATACACAATGAGCTTCTCTTTGACGGAAGATAGTTTTATCCTCAAAATGATCTCTCCTCTTTTGCATAGGGTCTGAAGTTTTCCTGTTTGGCGTCAAGTTTGAAACAGTTGACAGTAATTCTTTTTACCACAATATAGACAAAGTCCTTAAATGGAATTTGTCACTAGGTTTTTGCTCACTCATCTGAGAACAGCATAATGTAGAGGCAAAGACCCTGATTCCAGTGATGTGTCACTTACTGAGCTTTTCGCTGTCATTTTGATCAAATCAATCTTTTCTCTTCTGCAGATGTAACAGTTATACAGAGCTCATGAATGTACAGGACTAATCGGCAGCAGGCCCAATGGTTCTCTAGTGATAATCTACTGCTGATTAAACAGTGATTTTATCAAAACTATCCAAGATGGATACATTGGACTTTGTCATTGCCGTTGAAAGCAAAGAGAAACTGCCTAGAAGCTAAGTGACTTTCATTGTTACTATTGGATGCTTGTGGGACATGATCTTTTATATGCTTCCTATTCTGTACTTCTGGACCTTGCCGTCATTTCCCCTCCCTTGTTTTTCCTTTATAGGGAATTTACAGATTGAAGGAGGGATAGTCATTGAGGAGCGGGGGCGCCACTAGAAATCAGGATGCTTCACCTCCGCTGGGAGGTAAGGATGGACAAATAGGGTCATCCCATCCTAGAGATATAGAAAACATTTGTGGATCCAGAATCCACTTGATAAAGTTAAAACATGGCTTTAATGAATATTAATTAAAAATATTAAAAAACACGATTGCAGTCAATGTAGACTAGATGTCCGCCTATGCGTTTCAAACAGGTAAGCTGTTCTTAATCATGACAACATCAGAAAATAACACAACACATTTATATATTCATGCACCCACTAAGGTAGAGCTACACACACCATCAAAAAAATCAAGAATCACATGTTGGGGACAAACAAGTAGAATTAAATACAAATGATCATGAATTGCACAAATACAACACAACATATTATCACAAATTAAGAAATTCCAAAATTATTTTCTCTTTTTATTATTTTGTGACTTCGTATCAATAGAAAGGATTTTCCACTATTAGAGCATAGATATTGTTTCCTTGCCATGTCATAATGTGTATTGGGCTCTATAAAAGAAACATAACCCAAACTTATTAATGAGACAGTACATTATCATAAATGCATAAATATACATCTAACAGATTGGTAACCTATATGAATAAAAAATATATTAATAAAGGTAAACAAATCTGTCTTATGATTTAAACCCTTGGGATATCTAGTCCCAAGCTTCAATATCCAGTACGCTTCCCTTTTGTATAACAGCCTGAACCAATCACATCCTCTCGGTGGCCTAATTACTCGCTCAATACCTCTAACAAATAGAAATGAAATGGCCCCTTGGTGTTTAGCAAAGTGCCAAGATAGACCCGACATAGACCCATTCACTCCAAGTGGTTGTGGAGCCGCATCGCGTACATGTTCAGCGATGCGGGTTTTAAAATTCCAAGAGGTGCAGCCCACATAGCACAGGCTGCAACTGTCGCAAGAAGCAAGGTATACAAGATGAGTCGTGCTGCAATTGATAAAATGTTTAATATCACATGTGTACGTGTTATCAGTTACTGAATGTAGTGGCACATGACAAATGTCGGCATAGATTACATTTGTTTTGACCGCACTTAAAATTACCATTGAGACTAGATCGATTCAAAGCATTAATTTTCGAGGAAACAAAAAGATTAGGTGACAGGGAGTTCCCAACAGACATGGCCCAATTTTTTTTTTAATTTGTCATCCTGAAAAAGTATTGGAATATTTTTATTGAAAATAGAGACAATATTAGAATAATCCGTGCTATATGACGTAACAAAGGTAATCTTATTAGACTGTTCAGAATTGTTTCTGGGAAGATGGGATGGGAAGAAACATTGAAGAGAGAAAAAAAAGGTGTCCAGCGCAGTCCTCAAATTGTAGAATAAAAATCCAAAGATTTATTGAAGTAATATCATAAAAAAATAGCGGTCAGCAGAATGAATAGATAAGTGCGATGGGGTCCTAAACTTATCCATTCATTCTGCTGACCGCTATATTTTTATGATATTACTTCAATAAATCTTTGGATTTTAATTCTACAATTTGAGGACTGTGCTGGACATTTTTTTTTTTTCTCTCTTCATTTCTGAATATTGGCAGCTAAGCTTTCCGTGCGCTGGGTCCAAACGGAGAGCGGTGAACAGCAGGATTGGTGAGCTGAATTTTCTTTCTTTTTCTGGCAAGAAACATAGTTACAGTATATGGTTATAACTCAAAAGAGGTGACCTCCGTTTTGCACCAGCTATTTTTTGTGCCCTGTTCAAATCAGCATTCATATAGCCCCTTTATAATAATCTTCATTTTAGTCTGCCACATACATTAGAAAAAGAAAAGGAAATCCCATCCTATATTAATATAATATAATATTTATTCATTTATATAGCGCTATTAATTCCACAGCGGTTTACATACAATGGCAGCACTGTCCCCATTGGGGCTCACAATCTAAGTTTCCTATCAGTATGTTTTTGGAGTGTGGGAGGAAACCGGAGTACCCAGAAGAAACCCACGCAAACACGGGGAGAACATACAAACTCCTTGCAGATAGTGTCCTTGGTGGGATTAGAACCCAGGACCCCAGCACTGCAAGACTGCAGTGCTAACCACTGAGCCACCGTGCCGCCCCTAGACTAGTTTAGGACTCCCCTTTCTTCTGAGCCCACGTTATATTTATTTTTATCTGCATGGAGATTTATTGAATTATTTAATTTTCTGTCACATGTATGGTATGATTTTAATGTGTTCTGATTAACATTTTTACTGAGAATTATATGTTACACATATTTAATTTCTTCCCATAGACATTAAATTTAATTCTAGATTTTTTTTAAAAAACTACACTAAGCAGCCCAGTAAGTGAAACATTACGGTAATCAGGATCTCTGTCCCTACGTTATGTTGCTCTCAGATTAAGTGGCAAAAACCTGGTAACAGATTCCCTTTTAAGTTACTGCATCTTTTAGCTGGCTATAGCTTCTTGCGGAAAATTTACTGGAATTCCTTGAAGGTGATTTTAAAGATGATCTAATGTTTGGTACCCTTTTCTCTCTTTAAATCTCTTTAAAATGCAGTCCTTTTGGGTGGCAAGAGAAATATGATCATCAAGGGAACATGGCAAATATCTGTCTCGCAACTGTCTCAACTCCAGAGTTGGGTTCTGCTCCCTTCTCTTATTGCTGTCATTCTTTACTATACTTCAGATTAGGGTTCACAAGTTGCCCGGTGAACGTCTGTGACACTGACATATGGACACTTATGTGTCTCTAAATATTAAGTAAGCTGTGTGTTCAATTACCGTGTGCTTTAAAGTTTACCACCAGCCAGTTTTCTCAGCTGGAATCATCTCTGCAAACTACTGTGGTTTTTACAACTTACATCTACTTTCTGTCTCGGATGTACTCTTTAACCCCTTGCGTCTTCATATCTGCTGTCAGCTAGTATCCATTGTTTGCTGATTCAGCTTTCATCAGCTGTAAGCATCTGGACTAGGTCCCATTACAAATGCTGACCATACATCTTCAGTTTCCGTGCTTGTCTTCATCTCTGCCTCTGTCACCTGGAATGTCCTGTTCTGCTTGCCTGTCTGATGTACTGCACGCTGTGCCATCACCTCCAATCCATGAGTTCACCTTGACCTGCGTTTTAGTGATCCACCTCACCAAGTGAGTCTTAATTCACTATCAGCAAGTTTCCTCTTGATCCAACTGGATAGGCTGGCGTACAAAATAACCAGGAGAACATCATTGTTTCAGGTCAATTCTAAACACAGAATTGAATAATGTCCCTCAGATTTAATCCATCATCTAAGTTAGAGTATGAAGTAAGCGCTGTGTGAATACGACCTGGTTCTTCAAACACTCTAGTAAAGACGGACAGGAAGGTAGAGAATGCATCATACAATATCCCATTTCTATAATGGTGCAGGCCAAGTCAAAACATCTCCACACAGCATAGATATAAAAAAAAAAATCACTTTTGACTAGTCAAAATAAATTTGTTGAGGGCGTAGCTCAAAATGTAGAGCGCATTGGTAACCAAAGCCCCAGAATGTCTTAGAATTTCTAGTAAAGCAAGTTGAATTAGGCAGATGTGAAGATGATGCTTAAGGGGAACCTGTCACCAGGTTTTCCTCATATAAAATACGACCACCACCTGTAAGCCCTTATGTATAACATTCTGCAGTAGAATTCTGTATATATGTCCCCACGCCAATTTACATAACATAAAAAAGACTTTTTATTCAACTGACCTAAGAGGCAGTCCGGTCTGATGGTCCTGGATAAGAGGGTAGCTGTGGCAGATCTTAAGGAATCAGAGTTAAAGCAGTAGATGTTTGAAGCAGTACGTCAATAAGGGATGATGGGTCTCTCACATCTTACATGACCTCCTTTTGTGTCATGGCAAGTTGCATACCAAGTCCAAATAAGACCAACCTTTTTCTGTATTAATAGGCTACGATATCTTTGTAATCCATGGCCAGTGTTTTCTGTTATGGAGCTACCTATTGAGGTGGATACTGCAAGTTGTAGGTCAAGGTGAACAGCACAGACAGGAGGCAATTATGCAGCAAAGCTGGATTTGCCAGACTGGTGTAACTCACCTGGAGACTAGTACAGCAGGGGGCAAGTGGACCTGGAAGCACTAGATGCAGTTAAGCCAGATGTGTGGATATTATAGGAACAAGAAAGATGTGTGGGCAACTGGTATCTTACTTGCAGAAATGTAGTGACACACAGGAATAGCAAAGATGAATGTTGAAATGATATCTTCACATAGTATTGCAACTAAGGAAAAGCAACCATCTTTAAACATCTGTAAGAGTGTGTAGAGTGGAGCACTTCACGCAACCCCAATCCACGCTCCAGGTCAATGCACTCTGCCTATGGACAGGAGCTGTGCAAATTTTCTGACCTGATGGCTTTTTTGAAGTGGTATTTGATTCTTTGCCCTAACGTGATATGGAAGGAAAAAGGGTTTGGGACTCAGCACCAATGCAGTAATATAAAACTTGGAACTTTATTAGAAAATCTAAAATGAAGGTACACAGGTCATCCAAAAAATCGCCATGCGATTTGCCTAGTGGCTTTACGCGTTTCGGACAAACAGGAGAAATTAAAAGCAGTCCTTAGTCATAAGCCCTAATATCTTGGAGGCAAGAGGTATATATAGCACTTTAGGTATGGAAAAAGAAAAAAAGCAAGCCAGACTTGCTTTTTTTCTTTTTCCATACCTAAAGTGCTATATATACCTCTTGCCTCCAAGATGATATGGTTTATGACTAAGGACTGCTTTTAATTTCCCCTGTTTGTCCGAAACGCGTAAAGCCGCTAGGCAAATCGCATGGCGATTTTTTGGATGACCTGTGTACCTTCATTTTAGATTTTCTAATAAAGTTCCAAGTTTTATATTACTGCATTGGTGCTGAGTCCCAAACCCTTTTTCCTTCCATATCTACTCTGAATCACGGATCGGCCTGTCCGGGGGACTGCGGGCATCCATCCTTGCCTTGGAGACTTCATATGGGTGAGCTGAAACCTTCATTATTTTCCTAACGTGATATCGTCTGTGTGCCAGGCAGCAGAGAGGTGATGATGCGCCAACACAGCAACTCATAAGATGAGCCCAGGATCCTGGAAGGTCAGGAAATTTGCACAGCTCATAACAATAACTAGAGTGCGCTGACCTGGAGGAAATTCGCACATCTCATGACCATGGCTAGAGTATACTGACCTGGACCATGTGAAGGGGTTTTGCTAAGCGTTACACTCATCTCTATTAGTGAGTAAACGAGCTGGTGAGTGGTGCAGGAGTCTGGAGGGGGGAGGGGATAAGCTCACCAATTACTCTGAAGATCCTCAGGTGCACAGAGAGTGGTTGGCATCCACTGTGTAATGTAGAAACGATGGACAATGCAGCAACTTTTTTCTTCTTAAAAGGTTCCTTTGTGTACACTTCATATGCAAGAAAGTTTAAAATACATATGTGAATTTTTATGTTATTTAACTGTGGGGGGTTTTGTATGTTGGTATGTCTGTTAGTAAGGGCTTGTTCCAAAACACGTAACTTTCTGGAATGTGAATTTAAAGGAACTTTTTAAGAAGAAAAAAAGGTGCTTCTATCTGCTTGTGAGTGGTTTATTCTAAGTGTAGTTTGGCTTAACTATAACTTGAGATTCAGCAAGTTTTGATTCAGGAACTTTAAATAGGAGTAACTTGTATTATGTACTTGTTTATATTTCTGACTCCTGCAATCACCTACAAACCCTATTAGTACAATGAGCTCTATTTTTGACAGTGTAATCCAGTGTACATCTTGTCACATGTATGCAATCCTTGAAAAGCCGTTTGAGGGTGCAAACTGCTGTGGTAGATGTGTATACGTTGTACATTTGGAAGCCCAAGTACTGGATCTAAATGAGCAGCTTGCAAAATTGAGATCCTTTGACACATGGAAAGGAGTTTGCTGCTCACTGAGCAGTTGCTCGCTAGGGTAGATGTGGGGGATTGCAGGACAAAGCGAATGCTAGCTGTACGACAGAAGGAAGGGTAGAGAGGAAAGTGTCAGGGAGGCTAGCTGTGATCTGGCACACTCCAACAGGTTTAGCAATTTGGCAGATGTGATGGGTGTCAGTACAGGAGTAGCACTGTTATGGCAAGATATGCCATCTTAAAGCCGAGAGAGAGTCTGCTCCAGTAAGGGGAAGAATAAGAGTGCAGTGCGGGTCAGACAATTGCTGGTAATGGGGGATTCAAAGCTGACAGTGCATTCTTTCACAAATTTGGCATTTTGAATAGCGTGTTGTTTTTCTGGCACTCAATTTTGAAACATCGAAGATCGGGTTGACAGTTTGCTGGGAGCTGCTGGTGGGGACCCAGTGGTCATGGTGCACAATGGCAGGACCAAACCCCTTCCTATCAGTCAAAAAGAGGGTTTTACCTTTCACCTTTTTCATGGCAAGGATGCTTTTTTACTCAAAGATGTCTTCCGCACTGACCGGTATGTATTTGTTGTGAGTATAGTTTCGGCTATAAACACTGGTGGCCCTAGGAGATTGAGGGCCATGCGCAACTGCCCAGTATGTTCTGCTTTAACACTGGCCATGCCTGAAACATTGCACAATACTGTATTTACCACAGTATAAGCAATGGATATGAAATTCTGACAATAAATCCTATTTGTAGCATCTACCTTTCAAGTGTGCAGTTCCATCACACTGTCTCCTGTTGGTCTACAGGAGCTCAGTAGTAGGCTCCAGAGGAACTAGCACCCTTCTCAAACCAACTCTTAATTCTCTGGGTGTGGTAACTACCTATTTTATTACTTAATTTGTGGAATCACCATCTTTCAGAAAGTGTACGTCACACGTAAGGACCGCTAACCAGGGCCAGGGGCTTCTCAGACCCTGTAAGCTGGAGAACACTGACTTGCCCTCAAGCCACGGGTACACTTGAAGGTAGTGAGGCGTGACCCTCCAACCTGCCCTTGTCTCCTACACGGACCCTGGTCTAGGGACCCCCTACCTGTTCAACAGGAGAACTCAAGGGAACAGCACAAAATAAAATAAAGAAAAACAACAAAATAACGTCGCTTCTGCAAACTTCATCTTGTTTGCAGAAGGCTACACGAACTACGATATATCATGACCAAACACACAGGCTGTCTCTATCAACTGTGGAGAGAAAATAACAAGCACTGTGTGAAAGATGCTGGAACCTTTTAAAGGTCCAGCCTAATAAATAACTTAGAGAACCTGAGGGAATGCCTCTAAGCAGACTTGCAAAAGAAGCATTAACCCTTCAGGTGCTAAAAGGAAAAAACATCCAATTAGATGAGGACAAGTCTCGCTGGAAAGAAACCAGCGTGACAGTGTATTTGTTTTAAAGAAGCAGTGTTAATACACATTCCATACAATGCTGAGTGCTATTACACAACTGATCTAATCCAGAATATGGCAAGAATTCCTCACCTATGGAAAAAAAACATGACAATCCCTCATTATTTTAAAATATGAAGGTCAATCAGTCCAAAAAATTTCTAGAACCTTCAAGGTATCCTTAAGGGCAGTCAGGAAAACCATCAATCACACGGAAAAATTGTCTCTCATGAGCAAGACCGCAAAAAATGAAGAATGACCTCTGCTGTAGAGGATCTTTGTCAGGGTTAACTTACAAGCCACTGAAAATGCAAATTGATAGCCCCTCTGATTTCAGCCCTCACAAACGAAGCACAGGTCTTTATAGTCAAATTGTTGCAAAGAAGCCACTACCGGGGATCATAAACAAGATTCAAATTGTTTGGGACAAGCAACTATCACGGGTGTGTCACACTTGACGGACACGTCTATAGTTTGTGGCTATAGAAGCTCGCAGCATTTAGCTACACAAGCTGCTCTCTGACTTTTCTTTTTTCCCTGCTTGGGGTTTATCCCTTTCTCTTTAGGACCCTGCGGATTTTCTCACCTTTTCACCTGTTAATCTTCAGCACTTCTCTTTGTGTATTTAAATAACCTAATTCCCCTTTACTTTGTGCTGGTGATAGGTCTAATACCCTTAAGTCGTCTTCCTATGGATAAACCTTATTGTTGTAGCTCCTATTACTGAGTCATCTGGAGATAAGTTATTAATTATCTTTCCCCTGTGTTTGTTTTTTTTTCCTGTGTGTTCTTTAGAGCTTAGTTTGGTTGACTAAGCGCTCATACCATCCATTCCATAAATAAGGCCTATTTTAGGGTCAGCCAGGGTCAGGTATCTGGCTCGGCACATAGGTGCGCAACCTACCTGAGGTGGAGACAGAAGATAGGGGCCAACAGTAGGTTTGGTCAGAGGTCACCATCTCTCCCTTCCCTAGACACAGGGTTTCCTTTCCCCTCCCTTTCATTGTTCTCTTGGTACTTCCCCATTCCTACCATGTCAACACACTAGGACTGGATATTCGATTAATTGAAATCTGTACTGTGGTCTGATGAGTCAAAATTTTAGATTTTCCTTATGAGCTGCAAAGGTCATTATGAGATGCAGAAATGGAGAATGGATTGTGTCTACCTGTGAATTGGCCACCATGAAGCATGGAAGAGTCTGTGTGATGGTGTGGTAGTGTGTTTCTGGTGACGCTTGTTTTTTTCTTGTTTGCCCTTAATGGGACCATCATATGTGTTGCAACAGGGCAATGTAACAAAACACACTGACTAAGAAACAAACAGAAAGAGTGTTGTGTCAGATCACATTGACCTAGACAAACACACAACCTAAACCCAATTGAGATTGTTTTAGAGGAGTTGGACTACAGTGAAGGCAAGTAAGTAAACAATTGCTCTGCAGATCTGAGAATGCCTTTAAGATTGTTGCAAAGCAATTTCAAGTGGCTAATTGATGAAGCTGCTTGAGGGAACGTGCATTGGATGTAAAGCTGTTATCACAATAAAGAGGGATACTTTGAGGAACTAAGGTTGAACACATATTTAGTCTTGTCAGTCCACAGAGTATTCTTCCAAAATCTTGAGGATCATCAAGATGCTTTCTAGCAAAACTGAGATGAGCTTTTGTTTATTTTGCTCAGTTGTGGCTTTACTCTTAGAACTCTGCCATGCAGGTCTTGTTTACCCAGTCTGTGTCTTATGGTGGAGTCATGAACACTGACCTTAACTGAGGCAACTGAGGCCTGCAGTTCTTTGGATGTTGTTGAGGGGTCTTTTGTGACCTCTTTGATGAGTTTTCGCTGTGCTCTTGGGGTAATTTTGGTCGGCCAGCCACTCCTGGGAAGATTCTATGTTTTCACCATTTGTGGATAATGGTTCTCAAAGTGGTTCACTGGAGTCCCAAAGCTTTAGAAATGGCTCTATAAAGTTTTCCAGACTGATAGATCTCAATTACAAGATTTTTCATTTGTTTCTGAAATTTTTCTGGATCATGGCATGATGTCTAACTTTTGAGGATCTTTTGGTCTACTTTACTTCATCAGGCATGTCCTATTTAAGTGATTTCTTGGTTGAGAATAAGTGTTACAGTAATAAGACCTGGGTGTGACTTGGGAAATTGAACTCTGCTTTCCAAATATGTGATAAACCACAGTTAATTTATGTTTTAAGGGGGAAGGAGGGGCACTACTTTTTCACACAGGGTCCTGTAGGTTTGGATTTATGTTTCTCCCCAAATAAAACCCTTCATTTATAAACTGCATTTTGTGTTTACTTGTATTATCTTTGTCTAATATTTAAATTTGTTTCGTGATCTGAAACATTTAACTGTGACAAACATGCAAAAGAATAAGAAATAAGGAAGAGGGCAAAAACATTTCCATTTCACACCATGTATAGTCATTTTGCATTCTGAAACATCAACATATCTCTCCAAACCTTGTGTGTAACATATGTGTGTATCTATCTATCTATCCATCCATCCATCTATCCATCCATCCATCCATCCATCCACACACATGCTGTACATACATATCAGCCTGTCTCCTGTTCAGCTTTAGGGTATGTGCGCACGTTGCTTTTTACCTGCTTTTTTGCTGCTTTTTTGCTGCTTTTTCTTCTGCGCTGTTTAATGCCAAAATGGATGTGTTCTTCTATTCAAGCAAAGTCTATGGGAATTTGGGTTTCTTGTTCACACTATGTTGTTCAAAATGCTGCCTTTTTGTGGCAGAACTTTGGTCAAAAACTCAGCTTTTCAAAGAAGCAACATGTCAATTGTTTTTGCCATTTGGGTTTTGCACTGCAAAGCTGAGTTTTTGACCAAAGTTCTGCCACAAAAAGGCAGCATTTTGAACAACATAGTGTGAACAAGAAACCCAAATTCCCATAGACTTTGCTTGAATAGAAGAACACATCCATTTTGGCATTAAACAGCGCAGAAGAAAAAGCAGCAAAAAAGCAGGTAAAAAGCAGGTAAAAAGCAACGTGCGCACATACCCTTAGACTCCTGCAATTAAGAGATGTTTTGGTGAGTGGTGACAACCTAATCACATGATGTGATGCCACAAAGGTCCTGAAGCAGTCTTATCAAGATATAAATGCAAGCGCCGCTAGCAGAATGGAGGTCCTATGAAATTGCAGTTTGCTCTCCCTCCCCCCTATTGTCAGTCCTGCAAAAAAGCATGTCTCTTATTCAGTTCTTTTAGACTCCTGCAATTAAGAAACTTGGTTAAATAATGGCGTAGGACTGTCAAGTCATCAAAGCTTCTTAAACAATCTTTACCTTGGAATACAACTGCTGGGATCCCTAAGAGTTTGGGGGCTCTGGGAAATTACGCTGTTTTACTCAACATAATGCTAGACCTGATTAACTAGGGTTTATTGTTGAGTAGGGCTTATATTTCAAGCATACTTCAAAAATCCTGTAAAATCATGCTAGGGCTTATTTTTGGGATACGTTTTATTTTCGGGGAAACACAGTAGACAGAATATTGACAAAGCTTGAATGTCAGAATATTACAGTAATGTCTTGGAGAAAGGTTCAGTTTAGTAGCAGAGTAAGTATAAAAACGTTTCATAAGATTCTGTGGTAAAGAAAACATTAAGTGACCCCATTGTGAATGTCAAATAGTATTGCTACATTGATTGTTGAAATGTTACCTTTGGAATAAAGGAAAATTGGATAAGCCAAACTAAAAAACGGAAGTGAAGTGCATTTACACCACCCAACTAGAAGCATCAAATAACCGCAGATCAACTACTTGTTTGATGATTGGCAGTTGTTTCATAGCCTGTTTAGACAGGCAGACTATATTTCATACTAAGCGTATTATCAATCCTTCTATGCGCATAGCATTCTAGTCAGCAGTTCTAACCGGGGCATTAGACAGCCAACAGTTAACTTTCATGTAACCTATCAGCAGTTGTTTAATAATCACGGTCAATACATGTAATCCCACTATTAAAATATGCACAGATCCATATTGTGACAGCATTTTCAGGGTACCGAAACTTTTGTATAAGACAGAGAGATAAGATAGAGCGATAGTGTTATACACATACATTCAATTTAACATACATTTTAATGAGCAATGTCAAAGCAGTCATATATTTATTTTTTCATGTGTTTATTTTTTCATTTATTTGGATTGCAACTCGCAACGAGAGTCATTGACCTTATTTCCACCCACCAGTATTGACCAATGATTTGTGGACTGAATTCCCATTGCATCAGACTTTGTCCTCAGAGATATTCTCACTAAACAGTACCTTGAACACATGTTTAAAAATGCAAACATATAACATACAGAGATACACATACTTATATAATATCTAAAAGGGTCAATGTTTTGGTTTCATATATCACATACTATCTATTTTTATATAAGATGTACAAGTATTTCTCAATAAATTAGAATATCATCAAAAAGTTAATTTGTTTCAGTAACTCAATACAAAAAGAGAAACCCACATATATTATATAGAGTGATTGCACACAGATGGATCTATTTCAACAATGTTTATTTCTGTTAATGTTGCTGATTATGGCTTACAGCCAATGAAAACCCAAAACTCATTAACTCAGAAAATTAGAATATTATATAAGACCAACTGAAAAAATTATTTTAAACTCAAAAATGTTGGCGCCTACTGAAGAGTCTGTACAGTAAATGCCTCAATACTTGGTCAGGGCTCCTTTTGCATGAATTACTGCATCAATGTGGGGTGGCTTGGAGGCGATCAGCCTGTGGCACTGCTGAGGTGTTATGAAAGCCCAGGTTGCTTTAATAGCAGCCTTCAGCTCGTCTACATTATTGGGTCTGATGTCTCTTATTTTCCTCTTGACAATACCCCATAGATTCTCCATGGGGTTTAGGTCAGGTGAGTTTGCTGGCCAATCAAGCACAGTGATACTGTGGTTATTAAACCAGGTATTGGTGCTTTTGGCAGTGCGGACAGGTGCCAAAATCTGCTGGAAAATGACATTTCCATCTCCAAAAAACTTGTTGGCAGAGGGAAGCATGAAGTGCTTTGAAATTTCCTGGTAGAGAGCTGTGCTGACTTTAACCTTGATAAAACATAGCAGACCTACACCAGCAAATGACATGGCTCCTCAAACTATCACTGATGATGGAAACTTCACACTAGACCTCAAGCAACTTTGGTTGTGTGCCTCTCCACTATTGCTCCAGACTCTGGGACCTTGATATCCAAATGAAATGCAAAATGTACTTTCATCTGAAAACAAGACCTTGGACTGTTGCTCAATGGACTATTGTGGAGTGTGTCAGTTACTGTCTTCTGGACATCTGTCAAGTCAGCAGTCTTCCCCATGATTGTGTAGCCTACTAAACTAGACTAAGGGGTACTTTGCACGTTGCGACATCGCTACTGCGATCTCGTCGGGACCAAATAGAAAGTGACACACATCCGGCGCCGGTAACGACGTCGCAACGTGTAAAGCCTAGAAGCACCGATAAACGATTGCAAAAGCGTCAAAAATCAGTGATCTGTGTAGTGTCGGTCATTTTCATAATTTCGCTGCAGCGACAGGTACGATGTTGTTCCTCGTTCCTGCGGCAGCACACATCACTGTGTATGAAGCCGCAGGAGTTAGGAACTTCTCCTTACCTGCGTCCCGCCTGCAGTCAGGAAGGAAGGAGGTGGGCGGGATGTTTACGTCCCGCTCATCTCCACCCTTCCGCTTCTATTGGCCGCCTGCCGTGTGACGTCGCACGACCTGCCCCCTTAGGAAGAAGGCGGGTCGCCGGCCAGAGCGACGTCGCAGGGCAGGTAAGTCCGTGTGAAGCTGGAATAGCGATAATGTTCACTACGGCAGCAATCACCACATATCGCATGTGCGACGGCGGCAGGGACTATCGCGCTCGGCATCGCTACAATCGGCTAGCGATGTCGCAGCGTGCAAAGTACCCCTAAGAATATGTTCACACGTGGCATCTTTTTTTTTGCCACAAAGATGCAGCGTTTTTGTCCCAAAAAATTCACAAAAAACACACCGCGTGAAAAACGCATAAAAAACGCAATGCAATTTTACCACATTTTTTACGCGTTTTTACCGCATTTTGCCCAATGCGTATTTTAAGTCAAATCTATTGAAGAATTGGCAGTAGAGAGATTCCGCTCAATAACCGGGGCGGATGCAGTGTCTGCATTCTCCTCCATCACAGGAAGCTGCCACCGTATTATAAGATGCACAACATTTTTAACAGGAGTTCTTTGTGTTAAAAAATGTGTCTTATAGTCCGAAAAATACCGTAAAGGCTACTTTACACACTGCGATATCGGTCCCGATATCGCTAGTGTGCGTACCCGCCCCCATCTGTTGCGCGACACGGGCATATCGCTGCCCGTGGCGCACAACATCGCCCAGAGCCGTCACACATACTTACCTGTCCGGCGACGTCGCTGTGACCGGCGAACCGCCTCCTGTCTAAGGGGGCGGTCCGTGCGGCGTCACAGCGACGTCACTGAACCGCCGCCCAATCGCAGCGGAGGGGCGGAGATGAGCGGGACGTAACATCCCGCCCACCTCCTTCCTTCCGCATAGCGGCCGGGAGGCAGGTAGGGAGACGTTCCTCGCTCCTGCGGCGTCACACGCAGCGATGTGTGATGCCGCAGGAACGAGGAACAACCTCGTTACTGCTAAAGTAACGATAATTGGGAATGGACCCCCGTGTCGCCGATTAGCGATTTTTCACTGTTTTGCAACGATGCAAAATCGCTAATCGATGTCACACGCAACGGCATCGCTAATGCGGCCGGATGTGCGTCACGAATTCCGTGACCCCAACGACTCCGCATTAGCGATGTCGTAGCGTGTAAAGCCCGCTTAACTCTTTTAGAGACAAGTCCAGCAATACTTTTAGCTATCCAGATGGTTACTTAGAAATAAGCATTTGAATTAATATTCACTAGTCTTCAGAATGTAGACTCGCTGTCCAAGCTTCTAATCTCCCCAAATCTATTAACCACCCAGGGCCACTGCCTCCTGCTTGACTGACAGCCTCTGTGCTGTGATACTTTAAGCAAAGGTGCTATCAATCAAGCAGGAGGAGGCAGTGCTGGGCAGAGAATAGAAATAAGTAAAGCAAAGGCTTGGGAATAGCTTCCAAGTGCCAAAAGTACTTTAGATTCACTTGCATATCAACACAAACACTGATTTTTCCAGTTTGAGGGTGAAATCCTGCTGACAGATTCCCTTTAATGGCATATTCTCAAAATCACTGCAGTACGGTAGCTCATTGGGCTCTAAATTCCAAATCATTAATATGTGCAATTACAATTGTTTTGTAAATTGCCAAACCTTGAGTTCAGAGCCCACGAAATATGCCATCGTTACCCTCTATTTAACATTTGTTGCTACTGGATATGTTACCAAGTAGTTATTCATTTGATGGTCAATGATGTGCAGTAGGTCTTCCATGGAATTACATTACTCCTTTGCAATCTGTCTCAAAAGAGGACAAGATGGACGTGCACAGTGCCCTGTTGAGTCACTTTGTTATCCTGGTTTGACTGCCCTATATTCGGTAAGCACTGCTTGTCTGCTGCTGTGACAGCCAAATGGTGCTTACTGAATGCTGGGTAGAGCAGTATAGCAATGCAATACAGCACAAAGCACATCCACTTGAAGGATGTATGTTTATAGTTTTGGCCATAAGAATAGCAAGTGTTCCACAATAGAGATTGCACTGTATGCGTTCAGTAACAGTAGTTTCTCAGTGGTCACATAATTTTGATAAAAGAGCTTCCTACTTAGCAGTCTGATTTTGCATTATTCTCAAGGTGACGTTTGACAATATCACCATCTTAGGCCTCCGACACACATCCGTTAAAAACGAGCGTGTTTTGTCCGTTTCCGTATATACTGGAGACCCGGACAAATGTGCACCAATGTTAATCTATGTTTGAGGTCAAACTTGCGTTTTTTATCGTGTCCGTGTCCGTGATCCGTATGTGTTTCCGTTTTGCACGGCAGCATGTCCGTTTCCTGCATGGAACACGCACACACGGACACCATGAAAGTCAATGGTTTGGTGCGCACAAGTACGTGACACGGATGCATCTCTGTATGCTCCATGTACGTTTTGTGCTTTTTTTGTAGTGATGTCAGCTATTCTTTCTTTTTCTGTCTATGTCGGTCAATCTCCCTCAGTCTGTCGGTCGGTCTCTCTCTGTCGGTCGGTCCCTCTCTCTGTCTTGTCTGTCCCTCTCTCTGTTGGTCAGTCTCCCCCCCTCTCTCATACTTACCGATCCCCGATCACAGGCGCGGTGCTGCACGATGTTCACACTGCTCTGACGGCTTTTACTATTTTAAAAAAGCCGGCCGCTCATTAATCAATCTTGTATTCCCTGCTTTCCCCGCCCACCGGCGCCTATGATTGGTTGCAATAAGACACGCCTCCACGCTGAGTGACAGCTGTCTCACTGCAAACAATCACAGCTGCCGGTGGGCGGGTCTATAATGTGCAGTAAAATAAATAAATAATTAAAAAAAAACGACGTGCGGTTCCCCCCCATTTTGATACTGGCCAGGGTAAAGTCACACGGCTGAAGGCTGGTATTCAGGATGGGGAGCTCCACGTTATGGGGAGCCCCCCAGCCTAACAATATCAGCCAGCAGCCGCCCAGAAATGCCGCATCCATTAGATGCGACAGTTCTGGGACTCTACCCGGCTCTTCCCGAATTGCCCTGGTGCGTTGGCAATCGGGGTAATAAAGAGTTAATGGCAGCCCATAGCTGCCACTAAGTCCAAGATTAATCATGTCCGGCGTCTCCCCGAGATACCTTCCATGATTAATCTGTATGTTACAGTAAATAAACACACACAATGAAAAATCCTTTATTTTCAATAAAAAACAATAACAAATACCCTCGTTCACCAATTTATTAAGCCCCAAATACCCATCCATGCCCGACGTAATCCACGGAGGTCCCACGTCGCTTCCAGCTCTGCTACATGAAGGTGACAGGAGCTGCAGAAGAACCCCGCCGCTCCTGGCAGCACCATGCAGCAACTGATGTAAGTATCGCGATCAGCTGAGCTGTCACTCAGTTTACTCGCAGCCACCGCTGGATCCTCCAACTGTGACAGCAAGTCGCCCGAGTGACAGCGATGAAGTCACAGGTGAGTTGCGGTCACGGGTGGAGGATCCAGCTAGGCACGGGTAGCCTGAGTGACAGCAACGCTAATTGCACTGCCCACTGCAGTCACTCAGAGGATTAGCGGTCACCGGTGAGTCCTGCACGGGTGACCGCTAATCAGTACGTGACATAGACAGAGCCACGGTATGACAATGAAGTCGGGTGAAGTTCACCCGAGTTCATTCTCAGCGCGCGACTCTGTCTGCTGTCTGCAGGTATGTAGCAACTACATTTTATATTAAACACGGAACATTTCACACAGAAAACACATTCACATGTCAGTTTCAAATCTAACGCACACACAGGCATTACCCATGCACACACGGCTAGCATACGCCAGTCACACAGATGCCACACGGACCATAAAAACGGTACACGGACCCGAAAAATGGACCGTAACACACGTGCGTGCATTTTCACGGATGTGTGTCGGAGGCCTTAAAGGGAATCTGTTGTCAGGTTTTTGCTATTTCATCTTAGAGCAGTATAATGTAGGCAAAGAGTTTCTGAAACTAGCCATATTTAAAATAGATTACAGGGTGCAGCGATTCTGAATTTGTCTAAGAATTGAGTGTAGCGGAGCTGGGAGTGGTCCCCACCCACACCATGGTCCCCACCCACACCAGGCTCTCTATAGAGATTGTGCATTGACTGTGAGGTGTCAATTACATCATGGAGCGTGCACAGTGTGTTCTGCATGCGCAGAGGAGTCAGGCCAATATTAGTCACAGAGCAATAAACCCTTCAGCCAAGGTTCCTTGGGTAGGTACTGTTGGTGTCCATATTGCTACTTGATTGTGGTTTTATATACCTGGAGTCTCTGTCAGGCAGCTGTCATAAATGGAAGGAAGGGAAGAACGGCTGAAACTGCATCTCATGGGATACCCTAGAGCAATGATGGCGAACTTTTCACAGGCCGAATGTCCAAACTGTAGCCCTAAGTCCAATTTTTTTTACGAAGTGCCAATGTGATGCCCTGGCAAAACCAGGTAGTCACAAATACGCCCCCGCATAACACCTTCCCTCACTAGGAAACACAGCCAACCAGAAACCCTAGTCACCCCCTTAGGGAAAGATAGACACACCAGTGGGTGTGACCAGGCGGTTGGGACACGCCCACCCAGGGGTCCAGACAGCCCGGGGCTGGAAAACAAGTCAGATTAGTCTGAAGTTCAAGTTGGAGAGGAGTGTGGGCTGGAGCTAAGTGTAGCTTCAGCAGGAAAGTTCAAGTTGAACGGTTACAGGGTAGGAGCCCAGGTGCCACTGGCTAGGAGGCAGAAGGTGATCTCCGTCAGCAGGAGACGGGAAGACTGCTCGGCAGAACCAAGGTGGACCAGGACAGGGTTGTAGCTCGCCGGTACCGACATGGGGAACCGACCCAGAAACCGTAGCACAAAGGGGAGTACTCGGACCCTGAAGCCAGAACCGGAAACAAGCAGACTGGTTAATTCTTCGATTGAGGCCAGGACTAGAGGTTCTATCCCACCCAAAGTCCCTCATAGAAGACAACAGCCCACCGATAGGGATAAGAGGTCACCGCCAGGGCCCATAGATCCCAAGGGCCAGCGTCTGCGGGCACGGCTCCTTAGGCCACATCCAGCTGGGAGCGGACTTATGAGTTTCACGCTAGGAAGTCCGCCTCACACACAAAACAGTGCAGAGAAAAGGATAGAGACCACCAGCCGGGTGGGGGACCCGAATGCAACCGGCCATGGCACCGGCCACCAGCACCTTTGTTTACCAGAGACTTGTGTGGTTTATTAACTGTGAGTACACAAACACTCCCTGCGGTTGCTATACCCTGCACAGAGACACCGGGTCCCGGGGCCACCATCCCTACCCACGGAGGGGTTAACAACTAGCTGCTACAACATCTCCCCCTGGGTGCCCTGCAACAGCAGTGGTGGTGTCCCACTTCACCACAGACCGTGGGTGGCGTCACGAACATACTACGGCCTAGCCGGTACATCTACGTCTCCCCATTTATTCGGGGTATCCGCGAGACCCCCGGGTCCGGAGACCCTCGAGCCACCACCCCAGAAGCCCCGGACCCGAGCAGCGCCAGCTGCTGGCATGGGAGCGGCACACCAACATGGCAATTTAACAAATTCTAATATGTAAATAATTAATTAATTAATTGATTTTAAACTTACCTTTGCAGTCTTCTCCTCAGCAGGGGGGCATCAAACTTATAAGTGCTTACCACACATTGAAGCTGAGACACTCTCACTGCCCTTTCCATACACAGCAGTTGGATTGATCTTTATGGAAAAAATCCAGATTTTTAGACAGACAAAAAGATTTATGGCGTGGAATGCAATCAGTTTTTACCCGAAAATCCACATCTACATTTCAAAGTCTGAACAGTTATGTCCCCCTTCCTGGGCCACTTCCTGGTAAACATGTCCCCCATCCTGATATATATTTCCTACATTCTGGTATATTTGTCCCCATCATGGCCCCATCCTGATACATGTTTCCCATCCTGGTAAATGTTCCTCATCCTGGTAAATGTCCTCCATCCTGGTAATTGTACAGCATATTGGCATGTTCCCCCATCCTGGCATGTACCTCAACTAGGTAAATGTCCCCCATCTTGGCATGTTACCCCATCCTGGCATGTTCCCTCATCCTGGTATGTTCCTCCATCCTGGAGGGTCCCCTATCCTGGCATGTTCCCCCATCCTGGTATGTTCCTCCATTCTGGCAGGTTCCCAATACTGGCATGTTCTCTCATCCTGGTAAATGTCTCTCATTCTGGTAAATGTACCCCATCCTGGTAGCTACCCATCCTGATATGTTCCTCCATCCTGGCAAGTCCCCCATCCTGGTATTTTCCTTCATCCTAGCATGTTCCTTGATCCTGGCATGTTCCCCATCCTGGCATATTCTCTCATCCTGGTAAATGTACCCCATCCTGGTAAATGTACCCTATCCTGTCATGTTCCCCCATCCTGGCATGTTCTTCTATCCTGATATGTTCCTCTATCCTGGTAGGTCCCCCATCCTGGCGTGTTCCCCATCCTGGTGTGTTACTCCATCCTGGCACTTCCTTCATCCCAGTACAACTGCACACAGTTTAAAAAAAACCCCACAAAAAACATACTCTCCTTCCAACACCCGCTCCTATACTGCGTGCCGCTAGGCCCACAGTTCTCATGCGGCCACAAGGCGTCATTACGTTGGCGCCACTTACTGATGCTCCCAATGTCTCCTAGGCCCTAGTGAATTAATTTATGTTATGTTTAATCTTAACTGCTTTCCCTGTTAGATGAGCATGTTTAAAATTCTATTTACCAGCAGATTACCACTATGGTCGATGGCAAATAGTGTTTATTTTTTTAGCAAACATTTCTTTGTGTGTTATTGCAGTGCGACAAATTGGAGTGATGCTCCCTCTTGTGCTTCTGTTAAGCATCACATACACTATTAATTGCCAGAAACCCATTCAGAGTCGTAGTTCCGTGCCTAAATGCTGAATTTGGATCAGGGCTCTCCTCTTACGCTACCATTTGCCATTCATACCAGTAGTCTTTTCTTAGGGGAAAGAGGAACCTTTTGGCTCCCTCATGTACTGGAGTCCTGGTGGAATTGTTATATCTTAAACCTTTATCTTATGTGATAAAGGTAAGGAAACACTATGGTGTTTTGTTTCTTTTCATTTTTTCTTCTTTTATTTTAAAAAAATCATTAATGTATTTTAAAAAATATAGTATTATGGAACTTTTCATTTTTAAGAGAGAATTTTTAATTTTGTTTTTATTTATGTGTGATTGTAGCCTAATGTATACACAGCAATATTTTTAGAGGAGGGGGCCACCATACAAATCAAAGGTGACACGGTGAGACATCCAAAAGTAAATTTCTAATTTCCTATGAGCGCCCTCCCCCACTGTGTCATTTCTAATTTACTGTGGGCCCCCTCCCCCACTGTGTCACCTCTGATTTACTGTGCGTCCCCTCGAAGTGGACCATTACGAACAATGGAAAGTAGAAAAAGAATATTCTAAAAAATACAAAAAAAGTTTAAATTACCCCCCATTCCTCCATTAAAGATAATTTTAAAAAATCACATATGTGCTATCGCCGCATTTACATAAGTACGAACTATCAAAGGGTAAAAATAATTAACATGATTCGTAAACACTGTTGGCAGAAAAAAATTAAAAACATGAGTCTTAAATTGCTTTTTGTCTCTGCAATACAAAAAAAGTCCTGTAACAGAGGATCATATCTATGTCAAAGTAGTACCAATAAAAACATTATCTTGCTCCTCAAAAATTAATTCCTCACATGCCTCCATCGACTGAAAATTGAAAACGTTACAAACAATTCCCAAAAAACAATGTCAGAGTTGCCTTTTTTTCACAGTATGTGCTAAAATGAATGCTGTCATTCAATGGCTTTTAGTATCCCCCACACTGTAATAGGTCCCCCCTAGTATTTCCCCCACACTATATAATAGCCTCTAGTATTCCCCATACTGCAAAATGGCCCGCAGTATTCCACCACACTGTAATATGGCCCCCAGTATTTCCCCACACTGTAATATAGCCCCCAGTATTCCCCCACACTATAATATGGCCCCCAGTATTTCCCCCACACTGCAATATGGCCCCCAGTATTCCCCCACACTGTAATATGGCCCCCCATATTCCCCCACACTATAATATGGCTTCCAGTATTCCCTCACACTGTAAAATGGCCCCCACTGTTCCCCCACACTATAATATGGCCCCCAGTATTCCCCCACACTGGAATATGACCCCAAGTATTCCCTTACACTATAATATGGCTTCCAGTATTCCCCCACACTATAATATGGCACCCACTATTCCCCTACACTATAATATGGCCCCCACTATTTCCCCCACACTTTAATATGACCCCAAGTATTCCCCCACACTATAATATGGCTCCCAGTATTCCCCCACACTGTAATATGGCCCCCACTATTCCCCCACACTATAATATGACTCCCAGTATTCCCCCACACTGTAATATGGCCCCCACTATTCCCCCACACTATAATATGGCTCCCAGTATTTCCCCCACGAGCAAAAAAAAAAACAACCCATCCTATACTCACCTACCCATGGATTCTGAGAAGTTCGCTGACAGACTGGATCAAGATGGTGATGTCATCTCGCCAGGGCACGCAGAGTCATAGCATGAGGATATCTTCACACTGTTCCTCATTTCAGCCTTGTCAGTGTATACCGCAGGCCTGAATCAACCTGTGGTCTGTAGAATGGAGAGCGCACGGCAAACAGTTAAAAGTAGCAGTAGCTCTGGGTGGGTCCTTATGATCTCAGGGCCCGGGATGACCACCCCCTTGGTAGCTACCTACTGATCTTTGGCCTACCTCTGATGCTAATTGTCGAGCATGCTTTATCAGCTCCAAGACCATTGTTGATTCCGAGTTGAATTTTTTGTTTTTTATTACTGTTGCATGGCAGTTATTAGTGATCATGAAAACACAGTTACATTTTACTAAAGTGGAAATTTTAGGGGAAGAATCCAGGACACATTTTATAATGTAGAAGTTTTATCTGTGCACTCAAGGTGCGGCAGCTACGAGATTTGTCTATAACATACAATAGTGTAGAAATTGCTGCTGTACTTTGTTGATCGCATTTATTCAGATCAGAAGATTTTATTGCTCTAACATTAGTGTTATTAGGCCTGCACTATTAGTATGGGAAGTGCACTATGGCAACACAGGAAGGTTAACAACAGGGCTATGCACAGGTAATAGCTTCTCCGCCCCCACAGGGCTTCCTATAAAAAATACACCTAAACTTATACATTGCATGCATTCTGCATCTTCTTCTCTGCAAAATGGATCAATCAAATAAGTCGAATATTCATGAAAATGGTGGTGGTATGTAAACGTTTCAGTTTAATTATCCTGTATTTAGGAAGTGATTATACCAGCATATTATTTATTTTTCTAGGAATATATAAGGATTTGGCACTGCAGGTCTTCTACACGTAGCATTTCAAATTAGACAATAAGACGTTGTGCTATAAGTTTTCCTGATCTGTTAAATTTGTTGTACTTGTTAATTTGCAGTAAATAGAGATTATGATCAAAGCTGATGAATGCACGGTGCTCCATTTATGACTGTACAGCTTCATGCACAGTATTCTAATTATGGGGGTTTTGTATTTATTGAACACACTTAGACATGTCTGAGAGATGCAGAAAGAAGGCTCCTCGTGTTAGGCTTCATTTGCTTTATTGATGCACTGCTAAGAAAGATCCAAATGGATGGAGCATTTGGAGCTCATTAATTACTTGTACTAATGTGGTACTCTGTGGTGTAACTTGAAGCTCGTGGGTCCCAATGCAAAATCTACAACAAGGCCCCCAATCATCAAGTGTTTAATAGCATTGGTCTTTTCATATAGGCCAAAAAGACTTTTTGAGCCCCCAGGCAACTCCTGCATCTATTGTATTTACACCCCTTGTTTTTTTTCTGATGGCCTGGATACCATGACAACCTCAAAACGCAAGTTATACCCTATTGATAATATCCTCAGAACAGTTTCACCAAAGCCTCAAGGTTGGGACTCTGCATTTGCTCAACCTTAATTTTATTAATTGTCTGCAGGACGACTGCTGGAGAAAGCCGAGCAGAGTGCTCAGATTATTTCCAGCAGTCCCATTGAAATTCAGTGGAATGGAGACGGAACATGTGCTCCATTCAAGACGGAGCTCTTCTGAGACACCATGTCAGGATCACTGTGGGATACAAAAGTCAAACCCCAGCAAACAGCAAGTAATCCCCCATTCTGTGGACAGAGGGCTATTTTCAATTTTTCGAAAACTACTTTAAGAATATGGATAAAGCAATGTCTTCATTTGGATCACCATGACCAGTCCTTCACTTTCACCCTTGACTATAACAGTGTGCACTCCATAACCACTTTGAACCAGGAATAGACTGGCTCATCAGAAAATTATTTGGTGGCCTTAAAGGTTCCCTTTGGGGCCAATTACTAGAGTAAAATGATATTAGGGACGTTATTAATAATATCATTGTGTGCAATGGCATTAGGAAACCATTCAATGTGATTAAAAGTGGACAAGCAGATAGCCTTCATATTGAAGAGTGGGTCCTCAGAATTATTTTTTGGGACCCTAGTCCTGTGCGTACACTAAGTTATGTGTTGTGGTTATTATTTTGCATCAGTTTTACAGACAGCTGCTATAAAATAATAATAATTGTCACTTTTCTTTTAGCCTTCTGGTATAAGATACATTCCTATATTAGAAAGCATTCAGCTCCATGTGTAGAAGAACGTCAGAAGTTTAACCGTGATTTTGCTGTTTCCACCTCCTTCCATGGATTACATAACCTTGTGAAAAGTAATTCTACTGGAGCAACTGGTCAAATCCGCAGAGTGCTCTGGAGTGCTGTAGTGTTGATTTTTGTCATTGCGGCTTTAACACAAGTCTATATCCGAGTTATCAATTATTTCAGCTGGCCGACCACCACTTCAGTCACTGTGCAATATATGGACAAGATTGAATTCCCTTCTGTGACATTTTGTAATTTAAACAGGTAAATGTATATTCTTCATATCAATGTAACAATTGCTGTTGGTGATTGCTAAGCAAATTAAGATGCATATTATTAGCCTATCATATTAGATCAGATAAATGATTAATGATATGTATAGATGTGGAGCAGTCAGAAACTGGAGATCATTTACTTGTAAAAGGAGCATTGTCTGCCATTACAATGGACTGCACATTGCAATGAATGTACTGTATGTGCTTGTATATGTAATATATAGAAAGAGAGAAGGTATTGTTCAAATGTTTTAGATATACTGTATGAGGATAAAATACGCCGTAAAAAAACGCATCAAACATGCACCAAAAATGCACAGCATAAATGCAGTATTCTTCCTGTCAAAAGATGCAGAATTGGCTCAGAAATTTCGGCAACCAAAAACTCAGCGTGCCCACATAGCTAACAGTTCTGTTCTTCTTTAAAGTATTCTTTCTTTGCAGAATCTTCTCCACGCCAGGCCAAAAATGTTACACAGTGCTGCATTTGTATTGTGCATATATACTGTGTGTGTGTGTGTGTATGTATGTATGTATGTATGTATGTATATATATATATATATATATATATATATATATCATATATATATATATATAACATGGTATGCTTCCAAAATGTACACTTATTGTTATACAAGCTGTACACTGCCTACTTTACATTGTATCAATCTGTCATACCTTCAGTGTTGTGCCCATAGTGTTAATATTTCACATGGCTACCATTATTGTCCTGGGTATGGAGTTCACTAGAGCTTCACAGGAGCCCCTAGATCCTTTTCCATTCTTCATGATGACCTCATGGAGCTGGTGGATGTTAGAGACCTTGCACCCCTCCACTTTCCATTTCTTTCCATTTGAGCATGCCACACAGATGTGAATAGGGTTTAGGTCTGGAGACATACTTGTTCCCTCAGTTTCTTCAGCAAGGGAATGATCATCTTTGAGATGTATTTGGGGTTGTTATCATGTTGGAATGCTGCCCTGCAGTCCACATTCCAAAGGGAGGCGATCATGCTCTACTTCAGTATGTCACAGAACATGTTGGCAGTCATGTATGTTGAGCTATTTAGAGGGTACACCAATTACACTAATAGCACACGGACAGCATGAGCTGGTATACTTGCCCATCTCCAGGGCTACTGTCTCCTGCACCTTTGTTACTTCCGGGTCCACGGTCAGTGCAATGAGCATAATAAGCGGCACCGGAAGTAACAGCAGTGCCGGAGACAGGTAAATATAAAAGTTCTTCATTTTTATGTCACCTTTGTTTTCTCCAGTACATGTCATACTGATTTCATTCAGATCACATCAGTGTGCAGTCCGTGTGACAATTGTGCTGCCGGAGAAAAACGGACATATCGCCGTGTGGCGCACACGGACAAATGGTCCGTGTGAAAACTTGGACGTCTGCGCAAACCCATTAAATTTAATGGGTCTACATGTGTTCTTTTCTCCGGCATGTTTGAATATGCACACCACACATTCCGGAAACACAGACGTGTGAAAAAGTTCTCAGTCTATCCAAGGAATAAAAACAGACAGCACACAGACATGTGATATGGATGTGCGAATGTAGCCTAATTATAGTAATTCCCAACTGCTTGACCTGCAATTATCTCACAATCTATATCTTCTTGATTTTGTTTAGGTACCAAACAAATGCTGTTAATAATCTGAGTATTGCATTTTTAATGTGGAACATCGTGTCTACAGTTCTTCATTTTTCGAATAACGGTGAAAATTCTGACAATTTACAGGAAGTGATTGATTTTTTGCAACTAAACCAGAATTTCAGCATTAAGGATTTTACAAAAAACCATGGATTTTATATCAATAACAGCACATTATTAAAGTGCAATTTTTTTGGCATTCCATGCTACCCAGAGGTAAACAATCTCTCATTTCTTCCAGTACTTTCTAATGAAAGAAAGATAGTTATACAGTATGTACATGATTAAATGTGCAAAAAAACTAATTTACCAATCATAACTCATCAGTGTAGTTTACAACCATCATCAAATTTTGATACATATTTTAATTAAAAACTGAACTACATTTCATCTAATTATCCCATCTGAGCTTTAACATTAGTAATAAATAGGAACTGCTGTTTTGTTGGATCACGCCTTCTGTACAGATAAAAGTCACAGAAATTGACAAGTTATTTTTCTTCACAGAAAAAATATCCAAATCTTTTTTTTTAAAGAAGAAAGGTGTACAAGTTGGAGAGGTGTAAATAATATTGAATCAGTAATATTAGGATAATCGATTAACCCCTTCACCCCAAGGCAATTTTCCATTTTTCATTTTTGTTTCTTCCTCCTCTTATTCCAAAAGCCATTACTTTTTACTTTTTCGATCAATATAGCCATATAAGGGCTTGTTATATGAAGGATGAGTTGTACCACAGATTGTTTCTTTACTCACCCGGCTCCATCAGCATCGCAGTGATGTGATCACTGTGAGTTCATGGTTGTCATAGTACCACAGGGTGATGTGATGACTCCTGTAGCTCACATGACTCACTTCCTGTTTCACCTGGCCGAGTACTGCCAGTGACAAGAGGTGAGTATTTCTGAGCTGTGTAGCTGTGATCACCAGAAATAAATGAGCGATCAGACTGCTGATCCTTATAGTTCTTTAGGGGGACTAGTAAAATCAAACTAAAAAAAGAAAAAATAAAAAGGTTTAAAAGATTAAGAAAAATAAAAAAAACCTAAAACTTCAAATCACCCCCTCTAACTCCATTGAAAATTAAAGAGTTAGCAAATATGTGTACATTTATGATTTCTCTATCGCAAATATGTGTACATTTAAAATTATGTTCAGAATTGCCCAATCTATCAAAATATAAAATCAATTAATCTTATCAAAAACGGCATAGCGGCGAAAAAATCCAAACACCAAAATTACATTTTTGGTCGCCACAAATTTTGCACAAAATGCAATAACAGGCGATCAAAAGGTAGCATCTGGGCAAAAATAGTACCAATAAAAATGTCAGGTCAAGACACAAAAATAAGCCATCACTCAGCCATAGATCCCAAAAAATGAGAATGCTACAGATCGCAGAAAATAATGCAAAAAGTGTCCCACTTTTTTTGGACAAAGTTCTGATTTTTTTTAACCTTTTAGATAAAAGTAAACCTATACATGTTTGGTGTCTACGAACATGTACCAACCTGAGGCATCACACCAATACATCAGTTTTACCATACATTGAACATGGTGAATAAAATATCTCAAAAACAATAATGCAATCGCACTCTGTTTTGCAATTTTTTCACACTTGGAATTTTTTTGTTGTTTTCCAGTACACCATATGGTAAATCTTATGGTTTCATTTAAAAGTAAAACTCATCCTGCAAAAAACAAGCTCTCATATGGCAAGATTGATATAAAAATAAAAAAGGTAAATCTCTTGGATTAAGGGGAGCAAAAAAACCCAAAAAACAAAAAACAGAAAATTGGCCAGGGGTGAAGGGGTTCATTTTTCTAGCAAAAATGCTCTTCTCCTGTGAACGCTGGTGCTCTGTCGCCATTCACAGGAAATGAGTCATGACAGCGACAAGGGTCATTAGTTGACCTTTGGCTGTCACGTCAACCCATTAGCGCCCTGTGATCGTAGCGCGATCCCCGCTGGCATTTATCAAATTGCTTTGCATAGCAGAAATAACCTTCTGTGAATGCTGACTCACAGCTGGAGTTCACAGGAGGATTGTCAGGACAGTCACAGGGGTCATACGCTGACCTCTAGCTACCATGACAACCCATTGGCGCCCTGCGATTACTTCACTAGTGCTCCGATGGAAGCAGGGAATAACAGATTGAGAGCTAGATTTAACTAGTTAACAGCCACAACTATTAGAGGCACATGACGGCTGAATAAATCAGCGACCATGTGCAGAGAAAGATGCGGACTTGAAAAGCAAGCTACAAGATATATGACGTAGATATTTTGTGAAGGAGTTAAGAAAGCAACTTAAAAGTAGTATGAAACATAGGAAATAAGTTACAAATCCTAAAGCCACTAAAAAAGGAGCAAATTACTCCAGAAAGATACAGAAATGATATCTGTAATAAATTAACATCACAGTACAGGGGTAACAGACAGTGATGTCACAGTACAGGGGTAACACACAGTGATGTCACAGTATAGGTGTAACACACAGTGATGTCACAGTACAGGGGTAATACAGGAATGTCACATTACAGGGCAATTTCTTTCTGTAGTGTTACAGGCAGACATTTGTACATTATAATACTAACCTGCTCCTGTGATGTGAGACATCATGTTAGTGACAGCCTCCCACCTCCCTGCTGCACTTCCTGTGAGTCCTCCTGGCTGTGTTCAGAGTCTGTCCTTTGCTTTTTCTTTCTGGTCCTTCTGCACTCTGCTTCTTTTTGCTTCCTCTGCTCTTTCTGCACCTTCTCCCTCTTTTCTCTTCTCCTCCTGTTTTTCTTACCATCTTCTCTTTTTCCCGTGCTGTACTGAACATGCTCCGTCCCCTCTACTGATTGGCTGTTCTCCTCCTGGCATCTCTCACAGCTCCCAGACTGGAAGAAGGTGCTGCCCGGCAACTCCCTCCTCTTCAGCAGAGGCCCCGCAGTGTGCACAGTGGGCGAGTCTGCATCTCCATGTTGCGGCCAGCCTGCAGTTATTGAAACAGTGCGCACCCCAGCGGCCTAAAGGCTGCTTTACACCATACGATATCATATGCGATCGTACCCGCCCCCATCATATGTGCGGCACGTTCAACTTGTTGACCGTGCCGCACAAACGATTATTTCCCGTCAAACGTACCTACCCTTCCATACGACCTTGATGTGGGCGGCGAACAGCCACTTCCTGGAGTGGGAGGGACGTTCTGCGTCACAGCGACGTCACACGGCAGCCGGCCAATAGAAGCAGAGGGGCAGAGATGAGCGGGACGTAAACATCCCACCCACCTCCTCCTTCCGTATAGCCGGCGGAAGCCGCGGGACGCAGGTAAGATCTGTTCATTGTTCCCGGGGTGTCACACACTGCGATGTGTGGTACCTCGGGAACATTGAACAACCCGACGTGCAATTTTAAGGAAATGAACGACATGTATGCGATGAACTGTCACACACTACAACAACACTAATGATGCCGGATGTGCGTCACTTACGACGTGACCCCGCCGACACATCGTTAGATTTGTTGTAGCGTGTAAAGCCCGCTTTAAACAGCTGCTTTGTAACCATCCCCGGGCAGCTTCGCTGGGAATTACTGTATGTAAGTGAAAGCATACACAGCGGACAGCTACCGCGGGCCCCCTCAGGTCACGGGCCCCATAGCAGTAGCATAGCCTCTATTGACGGTACACCACTTTTCACCACCTATATTTGTTTTCAAAAATAAAATCTAATTTGATACAGAATAATGGAGTCAATTTGATTGGTTGCATTCTTTTCTATACTATTAGAACAGATGCACAACAGTACTAAACAGAACAGTTGGGTCATACAGTGGAGAAAAAAGTATTTAGCCAGCCGTCACTGTACTGTGACATCAGTGTGTGTTACCCCTGTACTGTGACATCACTTTGCATTACCCCTGGGATGTGACAGCAATGTGTATTACCCCTGTGCTGTGACATCACTGTGTATTGCCCCTGTACTGTGACATCACTGTGTGTTACCCCTGTACTGTGACATCACTGTATGTATTACCCTTGTACTGTGACATCACTGTGTGTTACCCCCTGTACTGTAACATCACTGGGTGTACTAACCCTGTACTGTGACATCACTGTGTGTTACCCCTGTACTGTGACATCACTGTGTGTTACCCCTGTACTGTGACATCACTGTGTGTTACCCCTGTACTGTGACATCACTGTATGTATTACCCTTGTACTGTGACATCACTGTGTGTTACCCCCTGTACTGTAACATCACTGGGTGTACTAACCCTGTACTGTGACATCACTGTGTGTTACCCCTGTACTGTGACATCACTGTGGTCACTATCGCTGTACTGTGACATCACTCTGTGTATTACATCTGTACTGTGACATCACTGTGTATTATCCTTGTAATGTGCAGAGTGTTACTATAGTTTCTAAGGCTATAAAAAGGGTCATAATCGTTACCATTATATGGGGGAGACAGATGTGAAAATTTATATTGTATGTGGGGAGGGGCACAAAGGAGAACATCATTACTTTAGGCCAAGTTCACACACTGCAGATTTCTGGGGGATTTGCGGTGTGAACCCACTGGTCTTTGTGCAGTGGACTTTGCTCAGTAACAGGACAGTGCTTATATTCAGACTCTATGTGGTGATATAATATTTGGTCATGGTGTGGCGGCATTATATTGCAATGTATGGTAGTATTATTGGTTTTGATATGGTGCGTGTTGTTCAGTAACACTATGTAGTATGTGTTAATTGGTAATTGTATGACTATTTTGTTGCTGCATTACTAAAAACATATGTAGATATTTATAGATTTGTATAATTTATTTTTTTTTATGGTGGCAGTAAATGTATCACTAATTACTGTGAGACACTTTCGTAGGACTATTTTTTAGTACTGTTTACTCTTCAGTTCTTTGGTTTGTTCGCTGCGGCTGTTTCCACTGTTTGCAGGCACTACGGTGCTCAGCGAGCGACAGGCACTGCCGTACTCAGCGAGCATCGGGCACTGCGGTGCTCAGCGAGTGTTGGGCACTGTTACTTTGGATGTCGCTGGTTTGAACTTTTTTAAGAGTTTCTTGAAGGTATTCCAGCGTTGTTCTATTGACATCAATGGTACAACGCTTTAATACTGCTATATTGTTGGCCGATAGATGGATCTCCAGATGTGATAATGACTTGTCCTAAGGATAAGACAAGAAAATGTAAAGGTTGGAAAATGTGCTTGATGCTGTGCTGTGAACTAGTCTGAAATGAAATTTTATTTTACTCCTAAATATCTATCTAAATTGGCAATTTAATATTTTTCTGATATAGAGTATTGTAATTAAAAAATTCCTATCCTTCCCTCACTTCTCTAAATGGTTTATTTTTTATATTTCCTCTTTGATGTTGCTTCGTTTGAAAATTCCAGTGCATGCTAGGAGGCTCAAACATGACATCATCAGGGGCAGAGGCTCCGGTCACTGTTGCAGCCACTGCCCCCTCCCTCAAATGAATTGTCATCAGTGATGTTCATTTCAGGAGCTGGGCTCGTCCCTGCTCTATTGATTATATGCCGACTGTCAATTACAACGGATGCTCAGTAGAATCTTGTAACTGTGCAGAATTCTTCTCAGTACACAATGACAGTGCAGTTCCTCGCTGGCTCTGATTAGAAGTGACAAGCTGGCAGCAGACCACACTGTCAGTGCACATGGTAAGGAAAGAATGAGTAAGCAGAGACCAGCGCCATCCCCGCAAGTGACGTCACTTCTGATCAGAGTCGGCGAAGGAGTGCACTTTCATTGTGCATTGAGAAAAATAGTGCACAGTGACAAGATTCTACTGAGAATCTGTTGGAATTGACAGCTGGTGTATGCTAAGTAGAAAAGGGATTAGCCCGCCCCTGAAATGGAGGTCACTGATGATGCTTTGTTTCAGCGAGAGAGAGTAGAGGCTACAGATTAACCACAGTCTCTGCCCCTTAATGACGTTTGAGTATCCCAGGGTGCATTGGGGATTTTCAAACAATGTGTCATCAGACAGGAAGTGGTAAAAAAAATATAGCAGAGTAGTTAGGGAATTTTTCATTAATGTATATTAAAAAACATCGGATTATAACAGAGATTTAAGAGTAATTTAAAATTTAGTTTTGCACCACCTCTTTAATGAATCAGAGCCAATAAGTATAGGGACCACTACTTTGTGCTTTCCTCCCAGGCAAAAATTTGCCAGGCAGCCCCTGATTCCCAGTCAGGCTGAGTGTCAGACTGTCAGTTCCTTCTGCTCTGTTGCTCCTCTCTCTGGCTAAACTTGCATGTGCCCCTGGCTGAATACAGCCATTAGAGAGGAGCTTTGGAGGCAGGCGGGTGGGCATCAGCTATTGGTGGTTGTACTGCTCATGGGCAGCTCAGCACAATGTCTGCACCCGGCAGAGACTCAGACAGACGTATATCCACAGTCACAAAACAGGCGCACAGCACTGCCTAGACTGGTCCCTCGCAGACGGAGCCGGGCCCGGAAATGATCTACTTACTGGACTGGTAGAAATATAGCCTGGCTAGGATAAAGATTAATTCATAATGTGTATATACACCCCCAGTAACTTGTATGCCCCCCCACTGACCCCTAGTAAGTTGTATGCCAGCCCCCAGTAATGTATATGTCCCCTCAGTAACTTGTATGTTTTTCCAGTAACATGTAAGTTCCCCCAGTAACTTGAAAGTCCCCCCAGTAACATGTATGCTGTTTATTATGTTAATATGTTATTGTATTATTTTAGCGTTTGGGGGGCCCCATTCAGACTTTTGCTATGGGGCCCCATGATTTCTATGTACGCCCCTGGTGGTGAACTCCTTTACTTGTGTAGTTCTACAACAATATTAACCACTTCACACCCTATGATGGATTTATAGGTCATTGAGCATGTCGGGGATTTTAGAGTGGGCTCTAAACAAAAATCTACTCCATACAGGGCAGATGCTGGCTATATTATATAGCTAGCATCTGTCTCTAAAAACAGCAACTGGCACACCTGCCAAGTACAGCTGTTAACCTCTTAAATGCCGCTGTAAATCACTGACAAGCCCCATGATGTCCAGGGCTGGTGTGGTTACACATGAGGCCGGTTGGATGTGCTGCCAAATTCTCTGAAACGTCTGTGAAGACGTCTTATGGTAGAGAAATGAACAATAAATTTACTGGCAACAGCTCTGGTGGACATTTCTGCAGACTAGTATACATTGCACGCTCCCTCAAAACTCGCAACATATTTGACACTTTGCTGTATGATAAAACTGCACATTTTTCAGTGGCCTTTATTGTGGCCAGCCTAAGGCACACCTGTGCAATAATCATGCTGTGTAATCAGCATCTTAATATGCTATACCTGTGCGGTGATTGGACTATCTCGGCAAAGGATAGGTGGTCATTAACAAGATTTAGACAAATTTGTGAACAATATTTCAGAGAAAAAGGTCTTCTTGTGTACATAGAAAAAGTCTTAGGTCTTTGTGTTGAGATCAGGAAAACTGGGAGCAAAAAGAAAAATAATCAATTGATATTTTTGTTCAATGTAGTATAGAGGCTGCTTTACATGCTACAAGTTATCGTGCGTTCGCATGTGCGATTGCACCCGCCCCCATCGTTTGTGCGTTACGGGCAATTTGTTGCCCGTGTCGCACAAAGTCGCAAACCCCCGTCACGCGTACTTACCTTCCAAACGACCTTGCTGTGGGCGGCGAACATCCACTTCCTGAAGGGGGAGGGACGCTCGACATCACAGCGACGTCACACAGTGGCCGGCCAATAGAAGCGGAGGGGCAGAGATGAGCGGGATGTAAGCATCCCGCCTACCTCCTTCTTTCCGCATTGCCGGCGGGACACAGGTAAGCTGTGTTCATCATTCCCAGGGTGTCACACGGAGCGATGTGTGCTGCCTCGGGAACGATGAACAACCGGTGCGCAGAAGGACGTTCGATTTTTTTAAAATGAGCGACGTGTCAACGAGCAACGATAAGGTGAGTATTTTTGCTCGTTCGCAGTCGCTCGTAGCTGTCATACGCTACGATATGTCAAACGATGCCGGATGTGCGTCACTTACGAAGTGACCCCGACGACATATCGTTAGATATATCGTAGCGTGTAAAGCGGCCTTACGTCATCAGATGGTTGCAAGTTCAAATCCCATAAGGGAGGTCTTATATATATATATATATATATATATATATATATATATAGATAGATAGATAGATAGATAGAGAGATATATATATATATATATATATATATATATATATATATAAAATATACAAATTCGAATAATGCCTCACACTCCTTAACCTGGCTAATAATAAACAAATGTAAAAATATACAGCAGATATTTGGAATCACTAAATCCATAGCAGTCATTAAGCCGTTAAACACTGTAATGAGGAAAAAAATCAAAACATCAGAATTGCATTTATTCTCTCATCGCAATAACACAACAATTGCAATAAGAAATGATCACAGCATACTATGTATAAATTATTTTACAGTGTTCAGAATTTGTTAAGCCATTAAAACAGTAAAAAAGATCTGTGTTTGGTACCTGTAATTGTACTGACTTGGAGAATAATGTTTCCAGGGTTTTTATACTTCACAATTAACACCATAAAAATAAAACTTACTTTTTTTCACCACTTCATTGCACCTGGAATTTTTTTTAATCATTTTCCCCTACTTTATATAGTAAAATGTATAGTTTCATTAACACCTACAACTTGTTATGCAAAAATAACAAGCCCTCATACAGCTATGTGGGTGCACAATTGAAAATGTTAGGGCAATTTGAAAAAGGAGAGGAAAAAATAAAAATGCATAAATGAAGATTTTTATCATTTTATCACAGTTAATATTCATTTGTTCTTTATGTTGAATTAGTTTATTATAATTAGTATTATCATGTTCTCATTATTTATTTATTTTCTTTAAGGATTTTAAACATGTTTTCACAGAATATGGAAACTGCTACACTTTCAATCATAATCCTTCTAAACCACGTAAAAGGGTCAGTACTTCTGGAAGAGGATTAAGTGTACTCTTTGATGTAAAACAGGTACTACAATCACTTTAGTATTTGAAGACTGACACCACAGGTGTATCACAAAATGTTATACTATTGGGTGGTGAAGAAAAAATAATTAAATTTTTACCACTAAAATGTTGTTTTAACCCCAGATTTCCAATATTCACAAGAGGAATAGGTAAAGAAGGCTCCATAACGTGTTGCACAATTTCTCCTGAACATAGCAATACCCCACATGTGACTGTATAGCACTGTTTGGCGGCACCACAGGGCTAGGAGGGAAGGAGCACAATTTGATTTTTGGAACACAGATTCCTAGAACAGTTTGCGGACTCTATTTCCAGAGCCCCTAGGTGCCAGAACGACAGAAACCTCCTCAAGTTACCACATTTTGGAAATTACAAAATTACACCCCTCTGGGAGTTCATCTATGTGTGTAGTGATGATAAAAGGGGGCTTTACACGCTGCGATATCACTAAGGAAATATCGTCGGGGGTCACGGTGGTTGTGATGCACATCTGGCCTCGTTAGCAAGATTGCAGTGTGTGACACCTCTGAGCGACCGTAGACGATCGCAAAAGAGGGAAAAATCGGTGGTCATGGAGAGGTCGTTCTAAAACAAAATATCGTTTGCTGCCCAGTAGCGATGTGGTTCGTTGCTTCTGCGGCACCAAACATCGCTGTGTGTAACACCGCAGGAGCGACAACCATCCCCTTACCTCCGTCCACAGGAAAAGGAGGAAGGAAGGAGGTGGGTGGTATGTTCCGGTCGCTCATCTCCTCCCCTCCTTTCCTATTGGGCGGCGGTTCAGTGACGATGCCGTGACATCGTTGTGATGATGAACGAACCGCCCCCTTAGAAAGGAGGCAGTTCGCCGGTCACAGCGACGTCGCAGAGCAGGTATGTGCGTGTGACGCTGCCATAGTGATAATGTTCGCTACAGCAGCGATCACCACATATTGGCCATACGACGGGGGCAGGTGCTATCGCGCTCGACATCTCTAGCAATTGTTAGCGATGTCGCAGCGTGTAAAGCTTTAGTCTCTGGAAAACACCCATGGTTTCAAACTAAGTAAATGTTACAGAATTAAAAATAGCAGATAAGTCCTTGTCCTGCACAGTACATTGTAGTGCCCGTACATTGTGCCCAGCTCATGCTTCAGGAAACTTGCACCCCATACATTTAAATGAGCTCTCCTCACTAGAATAATGCCAAACATGGGGCTGCTCACTGTGGTTTAGGCATATTGTGGGGCTCAGAAGGGAGAGGGGTCTTTTGATTTGCGAGTGCAGATTTTTATGTATTTCTTTTTTGAGGGGGGGGAGCGATAGCATTTTTTCAGAGCTCTTGTGCTACCAGTAACATGGAAGCCTCTATATTTCCATTAACAGATGACTGACCGGAGTGTGGACTTCTGTTTTTGTGGGTTAAGTTGAATGCTAATTGGTGGTGATTTGGGCACAGAACATTTTGGATCAGTTCACATTTACAGTGCCTACAAGTAGTATTCAACCCCCTGCAGATTTAGCAGGTTTACACATTCGGAATTAACTTGGCATTGTGACATTTGGACTGTAGATCAGCCTGGAAGTGTGAAATGCACTGCAGCAAAAAAGAATGTTATTTCTTTTTTTTTTTTTTAAACTGTGAAAAGTTTATTCAGAGGGTCATTTATTATTCAACCCCTCAATCCACCAGAATTCTGTTTGTTTCCCTAAAGTATTAAGAAGTATTTCATGCACAAACAACAATGAGCTTCACATGTTTGGATTAATTATCTCTTTTTCCAGCCTTTTCTGACTAATTAAGACCCTCCCCAAACTTGTGAACAGCACTCATACTTGGTCAACATGGGAAAGACAAAGGAGCATTCCAAGGCCATCAGAGACAAGATCGTGGAGGGTCACAAGGCTGGCAAGGGGTACAAAACCCTTTCCAAGGAGTTGGGCCTACCTGTCTCCACTGTTGGGAGCATCATCCGGAAGTGGAAGGCTTATGGAACTACTGTTAGCCTTCCACGGCCTGGACAGCCTTTGGAAGTTTCCACCCGTGCCGAGGCCAGGCTTGTCCGAAGAGTCATGGCTAACCCAAGGACAACAAGGAAGGAGCTCCGGGAAGATCTCATGTCAGTGGGGACATTGGTTTCAGTCAATACCATAAGTAACGTACTCCACCGCAATGGTCTCCGTTCCAGACGAGCCCGTAAGGTACCTTTACTTTCAAAGCGTCATGTCAAGGCTCGTCTACAGTTTGCTCATGATCACTTGGAGGACTCTGAGGCAGACTGGTTCAAGGTTCTCTGGTCTGATGAGACCAAGATCGAGGTCTTTGGTGCCAACCACACATGTGACGTTTGGAGACTGGATGGCACTGCATACGACCCCAAGAATACCATCCCTACAGTCAAGCATGGTGGTGGCAGCATCATGCTGTGGGGCTGTTTCTCAGCCAAGGGGCCTGGCCATCTGGTCCGCATCCATGGGAAGATGGATAGCACGGCCTACCTGGAGATTTTGGCCAAGAACCTCCGCTCCTCCATCAAGGATCTTAAGATGGGTCGTCATTTCATCTTCCAACAAGAAAACGACCCAAAGCACACAGCCAAGAAAACCAAGGCCTGGTTCAAGAGGGAAAAAATCAAGGTGTTGCAGTGGCCTAGTCAGTCTCCTGACCTTAACCCAATTGAAAACTTGTGGAAGGAGCTCAAGATTAAAGTCCACATGAGACACCCAAAGAACCTAGATAACTTGGAGAAGATCTGCATGGAGGAGTGGGCCAAGATAACTCCAGAGACCTGTGCCGGCCTGATCAGGTCTTATAAAAGACGATTATTAGCTGTAATTGCAAACAAGGGTTATTCCACAAAATATTAAACCTAGGGGTTGAATAATAATTGACCCACACTTTTATATTGAAAATGTATTAAAATTTAACTGAGCAACATAACTTGTTGGTTTGTAAGATTTATGCATCTGTTAATAAATCCTGCTCTTATTTGAAGTTTGCAGGCTCTAACTTATTTGCATCTTGTCAAACCTGCTAAATCTGCAGGGGGTTGAATACTACTTGTAGGCACTGTATCTTGTGCTCTATGCTGAGTGCTCAAATCAGGGTTTCCACTTATGTCTCCAAAATACGGGATTCAGATGAAACCTCCAATAGATTAATTCACTAATGAGGCAGCAGAGTTACTCTGAGCTCTGTTTGGTCTCAGTTCAGTGGTGTCCATGCTTTGAAAGGGGAAAAAAACAGTTGATGACCGCACTTTTGCGCACGTCAAAACAGACGATTAAAAAGATTGACTTCACTGCACCACATGCCAGAAGGGAGTTCAAAGTGACTCCCTCTGCCTCATTGCAGTGGATTTTCCTTTGGGAATTTTGTCTGAATCACATTTTTCACACTTAATCCCCAGTGTAAATGCTCAGTGTAGAGTACAGGATAAATATGACCACACCATACTGCAATCTTTGGGAGTCAGAATGAACAAATCAACAACAGTTGAAGAATTGGCTCTATTTATTTTTTTTTTTATGCCATTCACAGTGTGGTATAAGGATTAGGAGGCTTTATTCCTCTGGTCAGTAAGATTACAGTGATACAAGATTTATATTGGATTTTTTTAGGTTTGGCTACTATCACACTAAAAGACACTTTTTTTTTTTTTTTACAAAATAAAGGTTTTTTGAATCACCGTATTATGAAGGCTTTAGCTGTTTAATTTTTCTGCCAACAGAGTCATGTGAGGGCTTGTTTTTTGTGGGATGAGTTGGAGCTCTTATTGGTACCATTTTAGGCCAAATAATATTTTTTCATAGCTTTCTATTTCGCTTTTTGTGAGGCACAATCGTGAAGATACAGTAATTCAGGAATTCTTTCTTGCTTGTTTTTTTTTACGCCATTCACTGTGTCATAAAAGTGATGAGACAGCTTTATTCCTTGGGCCAGTACGAATACATCAATACCACATTTATAATTGTTTTTATGTTTTGCTGCCTTTACACCATAAAAACAGTTTTCAAGAAAAAAAAGTTTTTTGCATTGCTGTATTCTGAGCGCTAAAGCTTTTTATTTTTCCACTGATGGGGCTGTATGACAGCTTGTTTTTTGAGGGACATGATCGTGTTTTTAGCTGTACCATTTTTATTCATATATGACTTTTTGATCGCATTTTATTCCACTATTTTTGTAAGCCGTGTGATGAAAATACAGAGTTTTTGCTATGTTTTTGTATATATTTTTTTTAACCATATTCACTGACGGGGTTAACTAGTGTGACAGTTTTATAAATCAAGTTGTTACTGATGTGGCAGTACTAAATATTTGTACTTTTTTGTTTATTTTTCACATAAAATTACATATTTATTGGAGATTTTTTTTCAGTTTTTTTGTTCTTTATATTCAGCCTTGTTTTTTTTACCTTTTTTAACTTTTTTAAACTTTTTTACTTAGGGCATTTATGGGACATTAACTTTCACTTGTATGATCATTCACATAATCCACTGCAATGCTTGATCACTGGAGTGGATTATATCTGTCAGTGCTGCACTTTGCCTCATACACAATGCGTCAGGCATGGTGTGTGAGCTTTTCCATAGCAGGGTGACCCAGGGCCGTCATGGTGACATTGGCAGTTATCGGGTCTCTGTGATTGCATTACCGGGACCCAATCGCTTGGGAGAGGAGTGTGATCCTTTCCTTGCCATCTGAATGCCGCAATCACTATTGATTGCACTATTTAGGGGCTTAAAAAGTTAGGGGCAGTGAGGGAACCACTCCTGGCAATGAGAGCTGTGCCTCGGCTTCAAAATAATCCGCAGACCCAGCGGAAATCATGGGGGTACAGCATCTGAACCCTCGCGATCGCCTTGACATACTGCGTACATCATTTGTCGGAAGGTACCACCTTTCATGACATACCCAGTACGTCCAATTTCACAAAGAGGTTATTTATTTATATATAGTGGGATCCCCTCTATTTTTGATAACCAGCCAACGTAAAGCTAACAGACGAGGGTGGCAGCCCCCAGCTGTCTGCTTTACCTGTGCTTTTTCTTTATTGTTCACAGCAGCGTATAGGCAACTTCCGCATTCAATAAAGATTGTTGATTGTCCTTTCAACAAACTTTATTAACATTCAAACTGTACCCGAACTCAGACACAGACTTTTTTTTTAAAAGTCCATTTTTGAGTCTGAGATCTTGACATCCGGTGTCCAGTATGAATCTCAAATTTTACAGTTCCGGTTCACTCATGCCTAGTATTAACCCTTACAGCATGCTGTCTTCACATTGCATAGCAAAAACCTGCCAACAGATTTCCATTACCAGTAAGTTCACTTGGGGCTGATAATCTGCCTATCAGAGTACCAGCAAAATGGATGAAATTTTTTCAAACCTGTATAAATATTGCTAAACCTACAAAATATGCCCAAAGAAAGGACTATTGGTTCACAAAAATAAATGAATAAACCTATATAAGTAGACGGAGATCTTTCATTGAAATAATAACAAATTTTGATCTAAAAGCTAGGCTATAAAAGGAAAAATTAAATTTTCCCCCAAAATTCAAGAATTAAATACAGCAAAAAAAAAAGGGAACAGGATTTACCTGCCCAGGTCACCGAATCTTATGCACTAAAAGGATGCAGCAAATCCCGTTAATAAACATGGAGGCAACACAGGTTGAAAACACTGATGAAACAACCACTCATAAAATACCAATTCACAGAGAGGGTGATTGCTTAGTATTGAAATTGCACACAAGAAGTCTTGTATAGGGTGCTGTTCAGACATGCAGGTGCACAGTGTCTAGCTTACAGCCTATTAGTGACGCCCATACTATTAGATTAGGTGGTCTGCCCAGCACTATACAAGGCATCATGACTCACAAAACATGAGAACCCTTGACATTTAGGTTGCGAGCTTGCTTTATTTAGGCCACATATTATATACATTTTGTATGCATGTTATATTTTTATACAGGATGCACCGAGCCCATTAATGTAGGCCTTGTAAACTGGAATTTAAAATTTGTTGCATGTCAATATATGCTAAGATATTTTCAGCGGATTTTAACCTTTACAGTGCATAGATTGTAATCTGTATCAAATTTCCAGCAAGATCCAGAAGAAATACTGTGCAGTTGTGTTTTGTGTCAAAAATGCAGTGTAGTATGTGGATGAGATTGGAAAAATATTATCCTCTCTATTGAGTTCACTGTATTCGCCCCATTTAAAGGAATCACAATAGAGTTTGACAAATTGTTTGAATTTTGAATTCGGCAGATGCACCAAATGTTCTCCAAAAAATTTGATTTGCTCTTTGTTGCTAATTTAAATACTAAATAGCCTTGAAATGGCAGGAATATATGTGTATAACATTCTGAGTTGTCATAGGAGTGGTGATGAGAAAATTTATTTTAATGGTATTGAATTCTACTTGAATCTTAACAAAAATTTGCATTCTGGAGAATACAGATTATTTTGTAATTCATTCCATGCAAATTCAGTTTTTGAACAACAGAAACAATAGGTTAAAATAGAAGGTTAAAAAGAAAAAAATATATATACTCGCCTTATTGCTCATTTCACCACTTGCTCCTGGCCTTTAGTCTTTTGTTCGTGCCTCCATAGCTTCACATATCCGGCCTGCAGTTCATTGCGCATGCTTCAGGGCCTAATTGCAGCCAGAATCTCTACCATAGAGTGAAACTGGGGCTGGAGATGTGACATGACAGAGGAACATAGGAGCAGTGAGGAATGGTGAGCTGTAAGATATGTTTCAATTTTCTTGTTGACCCTTGGCCGACCAATTACCTTTCTGTTCACCCCTTTGGTCACTTTCTTAAGCTTCATGGAACAAAATGTTACAGATTTTGATGCAAATCTGTATTTGCTCATTTGAGGTGTAGACTTCATTTTTTGACATTATGGTATCTTAAAGTAGTATTCATACCCAGGAAACCTTTCCACATTTTTTTATGGTACACTTGCAAACCTAAATGTATTTTATGTGATCTACCAAAACTAAGTAAAAAGTATCTGTTAAGTCTAAAGGAAATTATACATGTTTTTTTTAAATATTTTAAAAAATATAAATCTGAAAATTTTGACTTGCTTTTGTACTTAGCCTACTGTAGTCTGATACACCTAAATAAAATCCTAAGTGATAAATTGCCTCCAGAAGTCACCTAAATAGTAAGGTGTGTAATTTATTCTCAGTATATCTACAGCTGTTCTGTGAAGGCCTCAGATTGATGTTTGAGAATATCAGTGATCAAATAGCATCATGAAAACAAAAAAACACACAAGACTGGTCAGGGATAAAGTTGGGGAGAAGAGTAAAGCAAGGTTAGGTTATAAAGAAATAGCCCAAGCTCTGAACACTTCATGGAGCACTGTTCAATCCATCATCCAAAAATAGAAGAAGTATGGAACAACTGCAAACCTACCAAAACAGGGCTGTCTACCCAATCTGACATCCAAATCAAGGAGAGCACTAATCAGAGAAGCAGCCATAAGGCTCATAGCCACTCTAGAAAAGGTGCAAAGATTTACAGCTCAGGTGGGAGAAACAATCCACAGTACAACTATTTGTCCTATACTCCACAAATGTGGCCTTTTTGGAAGGGTGGTAAGAAGAAAGCCATTTTTGGGAGTAAGCCATAAGACGTTTGGTTGCAGTTTGCAAAAAGTGGGGAACACAGCTAGCATATTGAAGAAGGTGCTCTTCAAGTACTTTTTGAGCTAAATGCAAAACATTATGTGTGTTGAAGAAGTAACATTGCACATCACTCTAAAACACCATCCCCATTACCATCAGGCTGTGGGGATGCTTTTCTTCATCAGGGTAATACAATCCTGGAGGAAAATCTGTCAGATGCTGTAAAAGAGTTGATACTGGAGCATAGGTTCACCTTCCAGCAGGCAATGACCATAAACATACTGCAAAAGCTGAAATGGAATAGTTTAGACCAAAGCATATTGATGTGTTTAAATGGCCAAGTCATTGTCCAGATTTAAATCCTATTGAGAATCTCTGACAACACTAGAGCTGGTTTTCAGTGAATAATGGGCAAAAATGCCACCCTCCAGATGTGCAAAACTGTTAGAGAAATACTCCAAAAGACTTGCAGCAGTAATTGCAGGGCAAGGTGGTCCTACACTATTGACTTATGGGGGGTTAATACAAATGCAGGTCACAGTTTTCAGATTTGTATTTTTAAATATTTAAAAAACCATGTATCATTTCCTTTATACTTCACAAATACTTTGCTACTTAGTGTTGGTATATCACATAAAATGGCATGAAATATATTAAAGTTTGTGGGTGTGAAGTGAAAAAATGTAGGCAAATACTGTATATATAAACTCCTTACACTTTGTCTAAGAATATCAGTTATGTCACAAATTGTGTGATATATTTGGTGCTTCAGAAACTCTCTAAAACAATTGTCTTATATACTTTCAGACCCCTTCACACTTTGCACATTTTCTTACTTTACAGCCTTATTCCACTAAAAATTCTAAATTATGCAAATGTATCATAATAAAAGGTTATATCATGATACATCATTGTATATATACATTGTGGTATGTTGACTGTAACGTTTAATATACATTTTTTATAATTAATATATATTTTTCTTTTAAACCAGACAGAATTTACTGATGACCCATCGCTGGGGTATGTGGATGCCGGGATAACGTTTGTGATACACTCTCCAATGATTCCTCCCAGATTTGATGGCTTGGGTCTACACTGTCCTACAGGGATGCACGCTCACGCTTCTATAAGACATTTCAAGGTACTTGCATATTTAATAGAATGGGAACTAGAGGCAAATAATGTTATATTTTATTATGCAAATGAATGATTCAAGCAGACCATTTAACAGCAAGGTTTCCTAAGTACATGCATAGTCATTCCTCTAATTAGATTTACATACATAATGTACTATGTTTTTAAAAACAAACAGCGGACACTACTGAAAGCCAGCAGGTTATAAAGCCAATAAATGTCATCTTCCAGATATTAGCATAGCTTTGTAGAACATAGTGGTGACCCTTAGGGATTCAGATAGCTCCTGGTTGCTGTCAAGCCTAATTATGCAGCAGGTTGCTGTGACTAATGCATATGCAGGTTATTTGATTATTTTGAAACATTAGATGAATATTTACAATTTACATAAATCTCTCATGTAATTAACCAGTTCATGACCGGGCAACATTTTCTAGTTTTATCGTATGTGCGCTTATAGGTCTAAAAGTTTTTCTTCCTAGGATATTCAAATACTTTTTGCCTCCTTTTTTTCACAATACAAGGGGCTTAATTTTTAGATAATTTTTATATTCCTTTTTTCGTTGCTGATATCGGAGAGAATGTAAAGACAACTAAAAAAAATGTGTCTATTTTACACAATTTTTTTCTGTACGACCACAGAGGATTGCTGAAGACATTATAAATTGTATTCTCCTTTTCATAATTTTTTTTATTTATTGCACATATATTTTTCAATGGTGGCAGACCTAGAATCAACAATATAGCCTGGAAGTGTCTTCTCTTAGATTTTGTATTTTTTCTTTATGCTTTTTTTTCTATTTTATTTTTGCTATTTTTTTTAATTTATTTTATATACATTACACAAAAAGGTAAAAGTCTCCTGGTGGGGTGCATTATACCATATTAACCCCTTCACGACCATGGACGGAAAGATCCGTCCTTGTGCCCTGGGCCTTAACGACCAAGGACGGATCTTTCCGTCATGGCGGAATCGCGGCACCGGAGCCTCCGGTGACTGCGATCGGTTAACATAAACCGCAGATTCGGGGAGGAGGGGACCTGTTCCTGACCTTAGGAGGGGTGGTACCTCCTCCCCGGACCTACGGAGGCTGTGATTGGCTGACGAACGCCGCTCAACCAATCACAGCCACTGTAATGTTCCAGCCATTTAAAATGACTGAAACATTGAATTCCAGCCCTGGCCAGTGCAGCTGTAGCACTGGCCATTGGCTGGAGCTGGGTGACCTCACTGGATCACCCTCCCCCAGCTCCACTGCTCTGATTGGAGAGATCGGCCTTGTGACCTATTTCTCCAATCACAGTGTACCTGTTGCCGGTGACCGCCCCCGTCATCGTCCCTGCAGCACGCTGAGCACAGTGAGTGTACACAGTGCAATGGCAGGGCGACAAGCTCCGGTCCCATGCTGTTATGAGACCGGAGCATGGGACCCGGAAGTTGCCGCGCTGCCATTGCACTGTACGAAAAGCGTCCCGATCCGCCGCCGCCGCTGCCCTCCGCGATCTGCCACCTGTCTCCCCGATCTCCTGCCCGCACCCTCACCCCCACACCTCCCGATCCGCTGCCGCCCTCCATCTGTCACAGTGCCACCGCTCCCCCCAATCTGCTGCCCGGCCCCTCACCTCCGTGCAGCAGATCGGAGGGAGCGGTGGCACTATGACAGATGGAGGAGGACTGGGATCGTGCACCCTGTCCTCCTCCATCTGTCATAGTGCCACCGCTCCCTCCGATCTGCTGCCCGGCCCCTCCCCCTCGTGATCGGTGCTCGCCCCCTCCCCTCCGTGATGTGCTGCTCGCCCCCTCCCCTCCCCTCCCCTCCGTGATGTGCTGCTCGCCCCCTCCCCTCCCCTCCGTGATGTGCTGCTCGCCCCCTCCCCTCCCCTCCGTGATGTGCTGCTCGCCCCCTCCCCTCCCCTCCGTGATGTGCTGCTCGCCCCCTCCCCTCCCCTCCGTGATGTGCTGCTCGCCCCCTCCCCTCCGTGATGTGCTGCTCGCCCCCTCCCCTCCGTGATGTGCTGCTCGCCCCCTCCCCTCCGTGATGTGCTGCTCGCCCCCTCCCCTCCGTGATGTGCTGCTCGCCCCCTCCCCTCCGTGATGTGCTGCTCGCCCCCTCCCCTCCGTGATGTGCTGCTCGCCCCCTCCCCTCCGTGATGTGCTGCTCGCCCCCTCCCCTCCGTGATGTGCTGCTCGCCCCCTCCCCTCCATGATGTGCTGCACGCTCCCCCCACCTCTCACCCCCGTGGTCAGCTACCCGCCCCCTCCCCTGTCACCGCCGTGATGTGTGCTCCCTCCCATGTCACCGCCGTGATGTGCGCTCCCTCCCCTGTCACCGCCGTGATGTGCGCTCCCTCCCCTGTCACCGCCGTGATGTGCGCTCCCTCCCCTGTCACCGCCGTGATGTGCGCTCCCTCCCCTGTCACCGCCGTGATGTGCGCCCCCTCCCCTGTCACCGCCGTGATGTGCGCTCCCTCCCCTGTCACCGCCGTGATTTGTGCTCCCTCCCCTGTCACCCCCGTGATCTGCTGTCCACTCTCCCTCCACCTCTCACCCCCGTGATCTGCGCTCTGCTCACCTGTCTCCCCCGTGATCTGCGCTTTCTCACCTGTCACCCCCGTGATCTGTGCTCCCTCACCTGTCTCCCCCGTGATCTGTGCTCCCTCACCTGTCACCCCCGTGATCTACGCTCTGCTCACCTGTCTCCCCCGTGATCTGCGCTCTCTCACCTCTCACCCCCGTGATCTGTGCTCCCTCACCTGTCACCCCGTGATCTGTGCTCCCTCACCTGTCACCCCCGTGATCTGCTGTCCGCTCTCCCTCACCTCTCACCCCCGTGATCTGTGCTCTGCTCACCTGTCTCCTCCGTGATCTGTGCTCTGCTCACCTGTCTCCTCCGTGATCTGCGCTGCGCTCCCTCCCCCACCTCTCACCCTCCCCGATCTGCTGCCTCCTTCATCTCCTGTGATCCAGCTGCCTAGATCCATCCTGTAGGGTAACTATCCCCAATCTCACCTCCCACTCCCCTTCCCACCCATCCCCCCCACCCGCCCCCTCCCCCCATCCTCTGCCGCTCCTGCATCCACTGCACCCTCTCCCATCCGCCCCCACCCTATCCCAGCCGCCGTCTCACAATCACAGATGCTCCCTTTATATGCCGCTGCCCCCCCATCTGCTGCCGCCCCATCTGCCGCCCCCCCCCCCCCTCATCTTCCGCTGTTTTTTTTTTTCTATGCCATGGGGGTCTAGTTTCCAAAATGGGGTCACATGTGGGGGAGCTCCACTGTTTCGGCACCTCAGGGGGTCTCCAAACAGCATGGAATACGCTAATTGTCCCAGACAATTTTGCGTTTGAAACGTCAAATGACGCTCCTTGCCTTCCGAGCCCTGCTGTGCGCCCAAACATTTGAGTTCCACCACATATGAGGTATCTGCGTACTCAGGAGAAATTTCACAATACATTTTATGGTGCAATTTTTCCTGATACCCTTGTGAAAAAAAAAGCTACCTGGTTGAAGTAACAATTTTGTGGTAAAAAAGGTTTTTTTTATTTTCATGGCTCAACTCTATTAACTTTTGTGAAGCCCCCAGAGGCTCAAAGTGCTCAATAAACATCTAGATAAATTCCATGAGGGGTCTAGTTTCCAAAATGGGGTCACATGTGGGGGAGCTCCACTGTTTCGGCACCTCAGGGGGTCTCCAAACGCAACATGGAATACGCTAATTATCCCAGACAATTTTGCGTTTGAAACGTCAAATGACGCTCCTTGCCTTCCGAGCCCTGCTGTGCGCCCAAACATTTTATTTCCACAACATATGAGGTGTCTGTGTACTCAGGAGAAATTGCACAATACATTTTATGGTGCAATTTTTCCTGATACCCTTGTGAAAAAAAAGCTACCTGGTTGAAGTAACAATTTTGTGGTAAAAAATTTTTTTTTTATTTTCACAGCTCAACTCTATTAACTTTTGTGAAGCCCCCAGAGGCTCAAAGTGCTCAATAAACATCTAGATAAATTCCATGAGGGGTCTAGTTTCCAAAATGGGGTCACATGTGGGGGAGCTCCACTGTTTCGGCACCTCAGGGGCTCTCCAAACGCAACATGGTGAGGCTAACGATTCCAGCTAATTTTCTGTTCAAAAAAGTCAAATGGCGCTCCTTCCCTTCCGAGTCCTGCCGTGCGCCCAAACAGTGGTTTTTCGCCACAAATGAGGTATCTGCGTGTTCAGTAGAAATTGCCCAACAAATTTTGGGGGTTCATTTAATCCTGCTACCCTTATGTATATGCAATATTTGAGGCTAAATTAACATTTTTGTTGCAAAAAGTAAAATGTTCATTTTTTCCTTCCACATTGCTTTAGTTACTGTGAAGCACCTGAAGGGTTAATAACCTTCTTGAATGTGGTTTTGAGTAGCCTGAGGGGTGCCGTTTTTGGAATGGTGTCACTTTTGGGTGTTCTGTGTCATGTAGACCTTTCAAAATCGCTTCAAATGTGATGTGGTTCCTAAAAAAAGTGGCTTTGTAAATTTTGTTGTAAAAATGAGAAATTGCTCATAAACTTTGAACCCCTATAACTTCCTTAAATTTTTTTTTTTTTTCCCAAAATTGTTCTGATGTAAAATAGACATGTGGGAAATGTTATTTATTAATTATTTTGTGTCATATGTCTCGTTGGTTTTAGAGCATAAAAATTCAAAGTTTGAAAATTACAAAATTTTCAAAATTTTCGCGAAATTTCCGTTTTTTTCACAAAGAAATGCAAAAAATATCGGCCTAAATTTACCACTAACATGAAGCCCAATATGTCACGAAAAAACAATCTCAGAATCACCGGGATCCGCTGAAGCGTTCCAGAGTTATAACCTCATAAAGTGACACTGGTCAGAATTGCAAAAAATGGCCTGGTCTTTAGGGTCAAAATAGGCTTGGGGCTGAAGGGGTTAATACATAATTTTTATTTTTTATTTTTTATCTGGGGCTGGAATATTGTCTCCATTTACAGGGGGAATTTTAGCTTCTTGACTGCATAGCAGAGCTGACTGGGTCTTCTAGGACCTCATGTTTCCTCCCTACAACCAGTGATCACATTACCATAGGGTCTGGAGAAGGAAGGATCTCTCTATTTGTATACAGAAGCGCTGGTCCAGCATGGTGTATACAGAGATCCAGAAGGTAAAAATGGTAATTGTTTATCTTTTACCTGGGTAGTCTGGCAGTGTCTGTCAGCTGACTCCGCACCCCCACATCTGCACATCTACAGGATCTTGTGATAACTGCTTACACTGCATTGACATTTTAGAACAACAATGCTGGGTAAAGTGTGGGCTGCCCGAATGTATAAAGTCTAGGAGTAGTCTTGAAGCAATTAATTTATATATTAACTATTCTTAATCATTTGATGGATGTGATAAATTGCAGAATACTTAGACCCCGATTCATTAAGACTTGAGGTGTGTACTTCAATCTTAATGAAGGCAACACTGGAATAAATTGTGCATAATTCATTAAGAGGTGCATATCACTTACTGCATAAGGCCCATCTTACATATTCTGTAAACCTCCACCAGAAATGTTATAATATGTTGTAAATGTTGATGAATCTGCAGGATAGGCTTTACCACGCACCATCAGCTCAAACTCATCCACTTTGTAGAGCTGGCTGAGACTGCTGTAAAGACATCAAAAGTAGAGCAAATAAATGGTGACATTTCAAAATGTTTATGCCAGAAAACTGGTAAAAATATCTTAATGAATCAGGTTATTTTAAAAAATATGGTTATTATCAATGCCTGACAATGACTAGAGATGGAGACACTTCTTTTTTCACTATGCAAGTTTTTTTTTTATTCTTTGGTATCTTTACAATGGGATTACACTGTCCTTTGAAACTGAGTTTAACCTCTTAGTGACAGAGCCAATTTATGACCAAGCCTATTTTTTTAAATCTGACCAGCGTCACCTGAAATACTTCAACATATTCTATAGAATCATAGAATCATAGAATGGTAGAGTTGGAAGGGACCTCAAGGGCCATCAGGTCCAACCCCCTGCAAGTGCAGGCTTTCCTAAATCATCAAAGCTATATGTTTATCCAGTTTCCGCTTGAAGGATTTCCATTGGTGGAGAGCGCACCACCTCCCATGGTAGCCTGTTCCACTCCCTAACTACCCTCACTGTCAGAATGTTTTTCCTATTGTCTAATCTGAATCTCCTTTCTTTAAGTTTCCTCCCATTGCTTCTTGTACTTCCTTGTGCTAATGAGAATAGGGTAGTTCCCTCTGCACTGTGACTTTTCAGATATTTGTAGACCACTATTACTTTTAGCCGTTCTTCATATGACATGGTTTGCAGACCTTCTACCATCTTGGTTGCTCGTCTCTGCTCTTCCAGTGATTTTGAGATTTTTTAAAGTACACATTGTCCTTTATGTTAATGGTAAATTAATACATTACATTTATCGTATGTCTACTTTACATCTGCATCATTTTTCAAATGTCATTTTATTTTTGTTAGGATGTTAGAAGGGTTAAAAGTTTAGAAGCAATTTTTCATTTTTCTCAAGAAGTTTATAAAACTGTTTCTTTAGGGAACTATTCAGATTTAAATGAACTTTGAGGGGCCTATATATTGGAAACTCCCCATATGTGATACCATTTAAAAAACAGAACCCCTGAAAAAGATTAAAACTGTTGTCAGGAAAGTTGTTAACCTTTTGAGTGCTACACAGGAATGAATGCAATGTGGAATAAAAAAAGAAAAATTTATTTTTTCCTCTAAAATGTTGCTTTAACTACATTTTTTTTCACTTTTATAATGGATAGCACCATAAAATGGACCACATAATTTGTTGCCTAGTTATTTCTTAGCACGTTGATACGCCATATGTGGTCAGAAATCTCTGTTTGGACAAATAGCAGGGAAGAAGCACAATTTGAATTTTGGATAACAAATTTGGCTGAAATAAATTTTGAATGCCATGTTGCATTTTCGGGGCCCCTCAGGTGCCTCAACAGTAGAAACCCCTCATTAAGTTTATCCAGTGATCTTTGGAGCATTTTGAATCCACAATGTTTAATTTTTTTCATAAAAATGTTACTTTATCCACACATTTTTCACTTTTACAATGGATAGCACATGGAAATGAACCCCACAATTTGTTACCCAGTTAATTCTGTGCACGTTGATACCTCACGTGTGGTCAGAAACCGATGTTTGGACCAACGGTAGGGCTCCGAAGGGAAGAAGCAACATTTGGCATTTGGAGTGTAAATTTGTCTGGAATGGATTGCAGACACCATGTCTCTTTCTAGAGCCCCTGAGGTGTAAAAACATTAGAATCCCCAATGAGTGACCACATTTTGGAAACTAGATCAATAAACAAACTCATCTGGGGGTGTGAAAATAAAAATTACAATTTTACATTAAAATGTTGTTTTAGCCCTATATTTGTAATTTTCAAAATGGATAATAGGGAAAACAGACCCCACAATTTGTGATAACCCATATGGGGTTAAAACTGCTGTTTTTTATTTTCAGACTGTAAATTTATCTGGAATAGATTGTGAATGCCATATCACATTTGCAAAGCCTTTGACATGCCAAAACAACATACACCCCATTTTGGAAACCAAACCCCTCCAGGAATTTATCTAGTTGTTACGGAGCCATTTTAGCCTACTACAAGTGATTCAGAAACTTTTTAACTTTTCTATTTGAAAAAAAAATACTTTTTTTTCAATAAAATACTATTTTAGCACCAATGTATAACTTATAGTATAAGGGATAATAGGAGAAAATGGACCCCATCATTTGTTTTGCAATTTATCCTGAAAACAGTGATACCCCATATGTGGCCAAAAACTAATGTTTTGGCACATGGCTAAACTTGGAAAGCAAAGCGTGCTATTTAATTTTTGTAATGCAAAGTTGGATACTGTGTTAAACTTGAAGAGCACCTGAGGTGCCAAAAAAGCAGAAACACCCACAAGGGACCTCATTTGATGAACTAAACTCCATTTATGGGTATGGTAAGCATTTCGAACCACAAACTACCTCACAGAATTTAATTAGATTGTGCTGTGTAAATGAAAAACGTTGGGTTTTTCACATAACATTTTTCATTAACCTCAACGTTTTAATTCACACAAGGGGTAATAGGAGAAAATGGACAGGGCAATTTGTTATACACTTTTTACAGTGTATGATTAGCATACAGCAGGGATTGGATGTGAAGGAGAGCTACTTGGCTTGTAGAACACAAATTCCATTTAAATATGGGAGATTGAGGCCCCCATTAGCCCCTGAGGAGCCAGATCAGCAGAAACCTCGCAAGTGACCCATTATTAGAAACATCAATGCTTAAGGATTTTATCTAAGAAAGTAGTGAGCATTTTGAAAGCACATGTGCCTCACAAAATTTTATTACATTGGGACATAGAAATATAACATTTTTGTGGTAAAAAGTTCATTTTTTTATTAATTGTAAATTTTTCAGTTGCACAAGGGTTAATAAGTAAATCTGGACCCCCTCAATTTATTGTGCAATTTGTCCCGAACACAGTGACATGTCGACAGAAATTACTGCTTGTTCAGATGTCAGGCTTGAGAAGAAAGGAAAGCTATTTGGCTTTTGAAGCACAGACTTTGCTAGAATAGTTTGCAGGTGACATTTGTGGAGTCCCTAAGGTGCCAGAACAGTAGAAAAAAACTAAAATGACCCCATTGTGAAAATTTCACCTCTCAATGAATTCATCTACAGATGCAATGACTATTTTATAACATTCAGACCATGCTTTTTTTTCTGCAGAGTTACAGAAATGCCCATTTAATGCCCATACATTGTGCCCAGCTTGGGCTCTCTCTACTTAATAATGCCAAACATATGGCCACTTACTGTGGCTTAGGCACAGTGGGCCTCAGAAGGGGGGGAGAATTTGGATTTTGAAACACAGATTTAACTGGGTTTTATTTGAGGGGATGGGAGCCATAACTTTTCCAAAGTCTTTATTCTACCAGTAATGTGGGAACCCGTCATATTAACAGTGATAGATGACAAACTTAAGTGGGGGTTAGTTTTATGTGGGATAAGATAGGGTTTTTAGTGGAAACTTTTGGAGTACATAAAATTATTTAATCTATTTCAGTATAAGACTGGGATCACAATCTTGTGTTTCGCTGCTCTCACACACTAAAAATGGTGTTTTTTTTCTTTAAAAAAATTGTTTTTTTGACGCCATATTCTCAGACCTGCAACTTTTTATTTTTTAGCAAACAGAGCTGTGTGAAGGCTTATTTTTGTAAGATGAGTTGAAGATTTTTTTTTTAGTACCATTTTGGGGTGTATAATATTTTGTATTCAGTGTTATGTTACTACAGCTACTCACAAGGGGTTAAGGTAACACACTTTGCAGCTGACCCTGCCAGTTTCTGTACAGACTAGAGATCCCAACCCTGCAGTCCCTAGTGGTTCCTACAAGAGTTGAAATAGCCCTAACCATAGAATAAACAATGGCAACTTGGGCATATGCTGCTGTTTGCCATTCACATACCTCTTAAGGAACTTAAGGTCAGAGCAGAGTGCAAATTACATACAGAAGGGAAGGTGTGCTGAAGTAGAAAGTGATCCCAGAGTAAGTAAGACAAACAATAAAATACCAGAGATGGTAAATGTTGCTAAGGAATATGATAGGTGCAATGTGGAGAACAACAAACAACAGAGAGAGATATCTTAGCTGGTCTTCCACTGACTGACAGAAACTAACAGCAATGTGACTAAACTTCAAAATGAGAATATCACCAGCAGGAAATAACAGGATTAAGGTATTTAAAGATACACCCAAAAGGTGATTGGGCAGGCAAAACAAGTAAATTAATATACCTGTTATCCCAATAGAACCATTTTATTGATTGTTTATCATCTGAGTGTTCTGTGCAAAAAGATTTATCATGAAAAAGTAGGCCCAGTAACAATTTATATCAGAAGCTCCTAAGAAATCTCTTTGATGACACCACAGAATAACAGAAACTAAACACCAAAGATATATCTGCTATGGTCTGGTAGACAGAGAAGCCAACCACAGAGTGCAGACTCAAGGGTTCAAATCCAGCCACACCACCATTGCCCCCCTTCTACGAGGGGACAGTGAACCCACAGAGATCCCTTGCCGCTGATGTCACTGGCAGAACTATCTCATTAAGTGATCTGTATGCAAATCACCTGCATCAACTCAGAAATTATCCTTCAGACCAAAACCCTTCCTTTTAACGAGATACTGCAGGCGATGTTTGACATGTCTGGAACCCAAAACTCATCGCACCTCATACTTGTTGTTGTCCTCCAAGTCAATGATATCCAGAGGACCCAGTGTGTCTTCAAACTTTTTTAAAAGAGAGGAATGGAAAGAATTATTAATCCTCCATGCGATCGGAAGTTGGGTGTTTAATGACCTTATATTGAACGTCAAATTTAGAAGCAAACTTCCTTGATGGAACTTTTAGACAAAGATTTTTTGAGGATCACCACACAAAATCTCCTACTTTAAAGACAGGACCCCCTACGTCTGTGGTTTGTGGTTCTCTTGGTCCGATTGCAAGTTATCAAAAGATATTTTTCAACTTCTCTCCAGACTTTAATCAAATGGGAAGAATATCTTTCCTCCTCTTGGACCACTGACTGCAAATCAAAATTACCAATAACTGGAGAAAAAAAAATCACAACAAAAAAGAGAGGTACCAATAGCAGCTAAGGTGCCGTTTTTGACAGTGAACTCTTGTCAGAGGACAAAAATCCATCCAGTCCTCCTGATTAGAAGAAACAATATTAGATATTGTTCTATTTCCTGATTCATTTTCTTCTCTGACCGTTAGTCTCAGGATAATAATCCAAATAGAATGAAAGCTTAATTTCTAACCTGAAGCAAACCTGGTCAAAAGCTAACCATAAACGAATTCCTTCTATCTGAAATAATGTTTTTAGGAACACCATGTTGATTAGCGGCATGAAAAATAAAAAATGATGTAGCTAAACTCTTAGCCGTAACCAATTTTGGTAGAGGAACCAAGTGAATCATCTTGCTGAAACAGTCCACCATCACCCATACTACAGCATTACCACCAGAAATAGGCAAGTCTGTGACGAAATCCATGGACAATTTATTTGGAGGTTGAGAAGGAACCTCAGTAGGTAAAATAAAGCTTTCCGGGGCCTGTCAAAAACCTTTAGGGCGGCTTTGCACGTTGCGACATCGCAAGCCGATGCTGTGATGTCGCATGCGATAGTCCCCGCCCCTGTCGCAGGTACGATATCGTGTGATAGCTGGCGTAGCAAACATTATCGCTATGCCAGCTTCACATGCACTTACCTGCCCTGCGACCGTCGCTCTGGCCGGCGACCCGCCTCCTTCCTAAGGGGGCGGGTCGTGCGGTGTCATAGCGACGTCACACGGCAGGCGGCCAATAGCGGCGGAGGGGCGGAGATGAGCAGGATGTAAACATCCCGCCCACCTCCTTCCTTCCGCATATCCTACGGAAGCCGCGGTGATGCCGGTAGGAGATGTTCCTCGCTCCTGTGACTTCACACAGAGCGATGTGTGCTGCCGCAGGAGCGAGGAACAACATCGGACCGTCGCGTCAGCGTAATTATGGATTACGCCGACGCTGCACCAATGATACGATTATGACGATTTTGCGCTCGTTAATCTTATCATCTAGGCTTTACACACTACGATGTCGCATGCGATGCCGGATGTGCGTCACTTTCAATTTGACCCCACCGACATCGCACCTGCGATGTCGTAGTGTGCAAAGCCCGCCTTACACCTGGTGAAAACTATGCACTTAGAGACATACTCGTCAACATCCTTTCAAGAACTCTGCCACTAAAAGGACCTGTAAACAGCTCTCCAGGTGGCAGAGAAACCAGAGTGCCGTGCCAACACAGAGTCATGCACTTCATTAAGGAGGTCAATTCAAAGAGAAGATGGTACAATTTGCCAGGTAGCAAGCCCTTCGGTGACCCAACCTTAGCCTCCAAAATGCACTGTCTGGACTTATCTTGAATGATTAAGCGGTTTTATTTATACTATTTTTCTTTACTTATGACTTTGTGATCGCTTTTTATTACATTTTATAGTGTGTCCATATGATGGAAAAGCAGCATTTTGGCTTGTTTTTTATTAGTTATATTGTATGGTGTTTACTGTACAAACAAAATAAGGTGGCAATTTCATAGTTTCGTTCATTCCTTATGTTGCAGTGCCAGTTTTGTGTACATTTTTGTTTTAACACAATGGCTGCATTTTTAGTATTGGAACGTGTTTTGTTGCTTTTTTGTGTTTTAGTTTTACTTTTTTACACATTGTCTTTAACTTTTTTTACTTTTTCACGTAGTTCCTCTTTGGGACATGAATATTTTTTACCTTGCTCATTGTTTCTTTCCATTCCAGTTCTCTTGTACTGCAATGCTTGAGACCTGTCAGTGTCTCACTGTTTCTGCCTGTTAGACTCTACTTATAGTTGGGTATAACAGGTCGCCGTACCTTAAGGTCATGAGATGACTTTGGGCTTCCATGGCAACTATCGTCATCCACAATTATGATTGCAGGGGGCTGATAGTATTAAAGGGGGTCCTTTTTTCATACTGAGATGTCGCTGTTGCAATTGACAGCAACAACTAAAGAGTTATTCGGCCCTGATTGGTTCCAAATCTGGTCAGGCCCAATGCAGCAGTGTGTCTGCTGTCATATATGGCTGTCACCCACAGGATTTTTGCCCATGGGGGAAGGGCAATATTTACTTATTTCTCATCACTGTTTTAAACCGCAATATTAGAATGATAACCTATTTGATTGTCATTTCAGTGCGTATCGGTGGTCATTAAGGAGTTAAAGGTCTTATATAAAGGGCCAAAAGAAATATCCATTTTCAGAGCATAAATATATTTTGTCTCAATGACCACATTTTATATCCCTGCTTTACTAAAGAGGTTGCTTACTTAATCTCCTGCTTTGTGTTTTTGGAGTAATCATTATAGAATCATATGACAAAATGTATTTTTAAAGTGAACCAATCATCAGGATTTTCATATATAACCAAAGGCCAGAGCTATACTGGCACTATCAGGCTGATTCTCTATATACTATTAGTGGTCAGCTCGTATACATATGGTTTGAAATCCAATAAAGTAAAGTTTATAAAATTGGCAGCTTCTTGAGTGACAGCAGCTGAGGACCAGATGATAGCTGGGGGGTATTCATAGTTATCCCCTAACCCTGTTAAAATTAGCATAAGTATTATACAATCGATTTAACTTTTCATTAACAGGACCTGTGTGAGGTCATACCCATGTGACCAGAAGGAGCGGAGCCTCAGACAACAAAACTGATATCAGGAAGCAACATTTTTTTTGTTTGCTGAAGCCCTGCCCCTTCTGGTCACATGGGTATAACCTCACACAGGTCCTGTTAGTGAAAAGTTAAATCGATTGTATAATACTTATGCTAATTTTAACAGAGGGAGGGGATAATTATGAATACCCCCCAGATATCATCTGATGCTCATCCGAGCTGACAACTACAGGTATGTAGAGAATCAGCCTTATAGAGAAAGTATAGTACTGGCGTTAGGTTATATACGAAAATCCTGGTGATTCGTTTCCTTTAACTGTGACTTTGATTTTCTTCTAGAAACTTACATTGCAGCAGACCTGAATTTTATTTATGTATCTTGTTAAAGTGGCTGTTGATCATTATTCATGAGACGTTCCTCCCTTGCTAATCCATTGTTTTATGCAGTTTATTGTTTAATCACATTAACTTTCATATTTTGCTTAATCTGATTAGTCAGAGTGCTCTAAGTAACGCCAACCTTTCCACTCATTCAGCTGCAAGCCTCAGGCTCAGTTGATTAAAATATAAGTAATCCTTGCCCAAAAGTGGTCAATTTTAGAGCGTTTCTACATATTTTTGGCAGGAATTCAGTCTGTGCTAGTGTGGGCCTTAAATAATACAAGTTTGATTTGTGAATGTTGGTAAATAAAAAATGAACATACATTACAGAGGAACTGAACATATATAATTTCATATTCCTGAACGGGCACTGAATAAACTGATATACAGTAGATTGCCAAAAATTGGGCGCAAACCATATCTCTGTTGTCAAACCAAACACAAGAGAGAGGCGATCATCGGTTCAACTTTTTTTTATTGATATTCATATTATAATTTAGAACATGCGGAAGGTGATGGGAAGGAAAGAACGGTATACATCACCGCAAACAGTGCAAAAGTTGGTAACAATGTACCGGTTATATACAAAGATAATATAAGGTCATATCCAAGCAGGGCAATAGTAACCCACAATTTAATGAGAGAGCAAACTCACAGAGATGGTATATCAGGACAACTCTTAATGTAAGATATAATATACAAATAAACTAGAAACCTAGTATGTATAAGAGAAGCCAGGGTTGGTAATATCTAATTTCTCGTTATGGAAATTTATATCATATAGAATGCACCATATAATTATATATCTGTGTCTGTGGTGGAAGTCAACTCCGCAGCAGAGAGACAAAGAGACTATACCATACAATTATAGTGAGAGTAAATAAGATAATTCAATGAATATATACATATATAGACTCTCTCACATTGGGGTCAATGTGTATTTCATGCGGCAGCGGTCGAAGAAAAAACACCATATATATATATATATATATATATATATATATATATATATCTCCGTGTTAATGGTGAGAATCAGTACCGCAGCAAAAGGACGCAAGGACCGCAATGTACAATGTTGTGAGAGTAAACAATACACATATATAAATATGCATATATACTCTCCCACTGCGGTCAATGTGTACCTACGCAGCAGCAGTGACAAACACCATATGCGCATGTGTCCGTGCTGGTGGTGGAAATCACCTCCGCAGTACAAACAGCACACAGACCATAGCATACAATTAGAGCGAGAGTAAATGAAAAAGTTCAATACATGTATGTAAATACTCTCACACTGGGGTCAATGTGTGCTATTATAACAGCGGCAAGAGCAGCAGCACCAACACACCACACAATACTATTAGTTGGCAGCCATCACAATATCCACATAGTACAATTACAATATACGGTGAAACGCATATAGCCACAATATGGGGCACTAAGTACTGATTAGACCAGAACAATTATGTAACCATAACATTACCTAAGATATACAGGTTGCGGAGGGAATGCGCCCGATGCGCATTTCGGAGTGTACCTTCGTCAGGGGTACGCCTATATATGTATATATTCATTGAATTATCTTATTTACTCTCACTATAATTGTATGGTATGGTCTCTTTGTCTCTCTGCTGCGGAGTTGACTTCCATCACAGACACAGATATATAATTATATGGTGCATTCTATATGATATAAATTTCCATAATGAGAAATTAGATATTACCAACCCTGGCTTCTCTTATATATACTAGGTTTCTAGTTTATTTGTATATTATATCTTACATTAAGAGTTGTCCTGATATACCATCTCTGTGAGTTTGCTCTCTCATTAAATTGTGGGTTACTATTGCCCTGCTTGGATATGACCTTATATTATCTTTGTATATAACCGGTACATTGTTACAAACTTTTGCACTGTTTGCGGTGATGTATACCGTTCTTTCCTTCCCATCACCTTCCGCATGTTCTAAATTATAATATGAATATCAATAAAAAAAATTGAACCGATGATCGCCTCTCTCTTGTGTTTGGTTTGTCTCTTGTTAGCGATTTGGTTCTTATATTATAGTTCCTTTCTGCGCTGTATATGATGTATATGTATATATATATATATATATGTATTGCTATATATAATTCTTACGATATGCAGATGTTTATGCCATTACTTATTCCATATCTCTGTTGTGCCAAGTGGACATTATTATTTATTTTAACAAAATTCATGTAAAACACTACATTGATCTTTAGGCCGGGGCCACACGGGGCACTAGTGCGATTCTCGCATGACACTCGGCTCACGCTGGCAGCACAGCAGGTGCCGAGTGTCATGCTAGTACACCTGCGTCTGAGGTCCAATTGTGCGAGCGGACCTCAGCTGCGGGGGGGGACCTCAGCTGCGGGGGGCGGGCTGGTACTGAGGAGGGGCGGGCCGGCTCTGAGAAGGGGAGGGAGAGATTTCTCTCTCTCTCTCTCCTCCGTAGCCGGCTATAGCGATTCTTGCTCTGCACGCGGGGTATATTGGTGTACCGCGAGTGCAGTGCGATTTTTGTCTCGCCCCATTGACTTGAATGGGTGCGAGAGAAGAGTCTCGCATTACAATCGCAGCATGCTGCGATTGTTTTCTCGGTCCGACTAGGGCTGAGAAAATAATCGCTCATGTGCGCTGACACACAGGCTAGAATTGGTCCGAGTGGAATGTAATGTTTTATCTCACTCCACTCGCACCGATTTTCTCGCCGTGTGGCTTTGGCCTTAAAACAATAAAAGTACTGTCCTTATTCTACTTTTACAAATTCATTTTAGAATTCAGTTTGTTTTACCTTTTCATCTTCTGTTAAATCACTAAATTAGAAAAACTATTTGTATAAATTACAGACCATTACTCAGGAACATCCTTGGGGTGAATGTAATCCCGCATTAGTACCAGCATATCAAGAAGTTTACAGCACTTATGGATGTCTTCAGGAATGCAAGTCTTCTTATATACAAAAAGAATGTGGATGTTTGCCATTTCTCCTGCCAGGTATCAGTTTTAATTAAAAAAAATTATTCATTTTAAAATATCGATATAGTATAACTATAAAGAGCGTAGCTCAAACATTTGTTCAGTGCGCTGATCGTTTGGCAGCAAACTGCTCAGTGTTGCTTCTCCTATACAAAGTAATTGAGCAGCTGCACTTTTCAGAGTTAGCTGTCCTGTCTGTGTATATGACCACTAACAAATACTATTTCTGGCCATTATATGAATGCCTTGTACAGTGATTTATTTATTTTTTTTTTACCAGTTTTCCCTTTTCTGCAAGTTGTATCTCTAAAGTTTACCGTAGTTTTCTCTGAGCTGGTGGGGGAGACTAGCTGCTATACATATGCTGAATATTACTGTATGTGAGCCATGTTACTGTGAGTCAAGCTCTGGGATAGGCTAGATCTGCCACAATTTATCTCACTGCACTCCTCACTGCTTTCTCATCCTCACCACATTGATTTGAACCCTTTTTAGACAATTTTTCATTTTTCACTTTTGATTTTTCCTCCCATTTTTCAAAGGCATAACTTTTTTTCTATTTGGGAAGAGATGTATTTTATTTATTTTTTAGAGATGTAGTTTTGAATGACCCCATTCATTTTACTATACAAAGTACTAAAATGTGAAAAAAAATTCTATATAATTGTGAAAAAAAATAAATCCTGCCACTTCCTTGCAATTTCAATTTTTTTTTCTTAGTGTTCATGTACAGGCACTCACTAAATAGAAATATACACATTTAGAAGAAAAACTCAATATCTTCATTTCCATAGCCTTTGGACACTCACAAATATTCTGCTCTAGGAATTACAGTTGGTGCTGGTTTCTATTCCTCTATGCATATTTTTGAGTTCAGAAAAGCGATTTAAAAGAACTGTACCATAAACCACATATATGAGGGCCTGCTGATAAGTCTTTGGCTTTACACAGAAAGAAACGAGATAGGATGATGAAACTTTACATTTACTCCACATACTCTCCATTGATGTCAACACACTTCTTACATCAGTATTGCAAGTTCTGTAAGCCTAGCAAAAAGAAGGATTTCGGTTGTGCCTCAAACCAGGCATCCGTAGCAGCCATGGCATCAGAAATTGTGTGAAATTTGGTACCCTTGAGGTGTTTTTTCAGGTTTGGAAACAGATGATAGTTGGAGGGCGCTAGATCTGGTGAATAAGGTGGGTGGTCAACCAGCTGGAAGCACAGCTCTGCCAGTTTTGCCGTTGTCACTTGTGCAGTGTGAGCGGAGGCATTGCCTTGCAGGAACAAGATTTCTTTGGACAGCTTGCTTAGCCTTTTGGCCTTCAGACCTGCCTTCAATTGGTCCAAAAGTTCAATGTAATTGCATTGATAGTGGAACCCTTTTGAAGGTAGACAAAAAAATAAGAATCAATAAAGTTGGGCACTGCAGCACTGGGCTGTGTAGTGGAGCCGTACTCACAGGTATCAGTGATCTGCTGTTCCAGGACTTCTTAGCTGCTCCAGGTGGACTCGTTAAAGTGCTAGTTACAGCACGAAATGGCTGTTGTCTGTCTGCCGCACCCGCATTCCCCTCTCCCCACCTGATGTTATCTGTATTTACAGAATAAACATTGCAATTTTCCAGAGTGAGCTGCCGCTTTTTCTTTTTTACCTGGACCTTTTGAAGGTAGTCCACTAGGAGAATGCCCTCCTTATCCCAGAACACAGACGCCATCACCTTAGTGGCTGATTTTTGCACCCTGACCTTCTTCGGATGAGGAGAACCACTCTGCATCCACTCTTTTGACTCCTCCTTGTTTTCAGGGTCATACAAATAAATCCAGGTCTCATCCACAATGACCAGTCAATCCAGGAAGTTCTTATCAATCAACAAATGATGACAAATGGACCGGGAAGTTTTCTCTCGCATGCTTCTCTGATCTGTTGTCAAACATTTGGGGACCCACTTTACAGATAGCTTCCTCCAAATGTTCATGGATAATGACACAAACACGTTCACGGGAAATCCCCATGATGTCTGCTATGGGTTTAGCTGAAATTTGTTGATTCTCCAGTATGAGGTTGTGCACATCATCAACGATCTCGAGAACAACATCCACTTTCAGAAAAATCATATAATTTTGGCATTCTCACATCAATTTTGCCCAGCCCCACAAAGTGGGCAGTGCTGGGGTGAGATGGGGATGTGGTGACCACAATTGTCAAATTTAGGGCCTGGAGTAGGATTTGTGGTGAGGTACACAGAGATGTGCATACCACTTGTCCAGCATTTCGGACTCATGAATAGATGAATGAATCTTCATGTATCAGGGGGATTTGACTCCAGCGCACTCCCTCATCAAGACTGGCACGAATAACGTCAGTCTTTATGTATGGAGACCATGGACTACATATCCAAAACGTATAAGTTGATCTTTTGCTTCTAAGAAAAAATTACAAAACTGAACATGAAATTCTTAATTTTACATTATTGATCAGAATTTATGAAGCCCCATATATGTCACAGCAAACCTCCTAGTGGTCCTTCGACCATGTGCTGACCGCAGCCCAAGCGACGCCACGCTAGCAAGGAAAGCGACCAGGTGTCCCACAGCACCTGTGACTCCAGGTCACAACACTCCACAGGCATAGTATCACTTGGATGTGTAGCCCATGTCATTTTCTAACAGCACTCCTTGTACTTGTCCCATGTGTTTCTAATTAGCAGGAGATGGCACGAGGGTTCTGCCTATTCTTACTCTAAGCTCACAGTCTGACAATATGTGAAGATGAGAGTTTTTTTTAACTCCTTTCATTTAGCGTTGATGCCATTTGGTGGCCATTCTCACTGTGGTGCTGTGCTTGTGGTTGTGGTTTGACATGGAGCCAAGGGGGCTTTGTCTTTCAGCATGGGTTTTGTAGGGCAGCATCTATGGAGCACCATTGGATAGGTGGTTGGCTAATGTTGTTGCACCTTTAAGGTCAAGGATCCACTAAGTGGTTCTCTATGACATAACAGTAGGCTTAACGCAGGCTGGTGTTCAGTTTTGTAAACTTTTATTCAGTCACAATAGATCAATATGTAAGTTTTGGATGTGTGGTCCAAGTCTTTTTCTACAACTATGGAAACCCTTATCACCTATTCACAGGATAGATCATAAGTATATAATTTCTGTGGCTCCAACTGCTGAGAACCCAACTGATTATTTCAAACTCCCCTCTTTTGAATGTAGAGGAAGGTGAGGTTGTGCAAACATTGCTCCATTATATGTCCATTCGAAACAGCGGACTTTGGACAAATGTTCTTGTGATTTGTGGAGGGCTTAGCATCTGGGGATATGAACCACATATTGTTTATGGAACATTCTTTTAAGCTACTTAAAGAGAAGCATGATTTTGTATAGTAAAGTAAAGATCTGGTTGCAATGGCACTGTAATACTGAATAAATTGATACATTTGGGGAAGATATTCACTTTGTTATTCGTATTTAATCATCATTTGAGGTTTTGTGCTTATTAAATTTTGGTGCACAAGGGTCAGACTGTACACTAGGTCTTCTCCTCCCTGTCTGTGATACCCAGGCCCCTCTGCCTACCTCCAGTCTTTGAATAACAGGTCATTGCTTTGATTTGAAAGAGAGGAGGCAGGTCATTCACAGATCGGAGGCAGGCAAAGACCGGGGGAATCACACACAGGGAGGAGAAGACTCAGTCCAGCCCTTGTGCACTGAAATCTAATTAGCAGAAAACTTGACATGGTATTTAAAGAACATCAACAAAGTGGATTTCTTCACTGAAGGTATCAATTTAATCAGTGTTACAATGCCATTACAACCATGTCTTTACTTTACATTACAAAATCAAGGACCTAATAGTAATATTGATTCTGGAGGCCCACTCTGCAACGACATATCCTTCACTCAGGTTGCCACATTCTCCAGTCATTTTAATTAAAAGGGGTCTGCAATTGCATGTAACATTGACACAAAATATTAGTTTCAAATTAATTGTTAAAATGTATCTGTCATCATAACTTTTTTTTATATATCACAGGTGCTGCACAGTGCTGTTGATCAGTGGGGGTCCGAGTCCTGAGATCTCCCCTGATCTGTAAATGTAAGGTTTTTTAGCTCATGCTTCTGCATAAGCTAAAAGCTTAAACAAATTATTATCATTATGTGCATAACTGTGCAATCTCATAAAATATCATAAAAGTTATCCCATGTGATGAGTGCAGAAATGGGAAAAAAATTAAAAATGGGAGAATTTGCTTTTTTTTGTTAATTTTGCCTCTCAAAATAATGGAATAAGTAGAGATTAGAAATAGTCCTAATAAAAACTACAGCTCATACATCAAATCAAAAATTTGGCCTTATATAACTCTACTGATGGAAAAATCAAAAAGTTATAATTCTTTGAAGTTGAGGAGGAAAAACTGAAAAAATAAAGGGGTATTTGTCACCTGAAGGCCCACATAACCCTGGAGATTCCTATGTCTACAGGTCTTTAAGGCCACATATATGGGTTCACCTTTGCATAATTCTCATTTTATATATAGACGATCCTCACATTCCACAGTCCATGTTATAATCAGATGCTTTCTTTACTTCTGTAATTATATGTGTACGTATATATATATACACATTGTAACAGGTGCTGTTGTGTCTTAAGCCTGCTTTACACGCAACAAGATATCTTACGATGTGTTGGCGGGGTCACGTCGTAAGTGACGCACATCCGGCATCGTAAGGTATGTTGTAGCGTGTGACAGCGACGTGCAATTGCGATTGAACGAAAAACCGTTCATCGCATGCAAGTGGTTCATTCCTGACGAATTGAGCGTCAGATTGTTCATCGTACCCGGGATAGCGCACATCGCAGTGTCTGACACCCCGGGAATGATGAACAGATCTTACCTGCCTCCTGCGGCTCCCGGCCCACAATGCGGAAGGAAGGAGGTGGGCGGGATGTTTACGTCCCGCTCAGCTCCGCCCCTCCGCTTCTATTGGCCGGCTGCCGCGTGACGTCGATGTGACGCCGAACGTCCCTCCCACTCCAGGAAGTGGACGTTCGCCGCACACATCGAGGTCGTATGGAAGGTAAGTACGTGTGACGGGGGTTAATCGTTTGTGCGGCACGTTCAACAAATTGAACGTGCTGCACATACGATGGGGGCGTTGTAAATCGCATACGATATCATATGCGAAATTGCAACGTGTAAAGCAGGCTTTACTCCTATGGTGTCACGTGATGCCATGTTTCGTGATAGTTCATATCGCGGTGAAATTATTTATCTATTTCTATGCATGGACACGATTATCTGGATTTATACACGCATACAGCCATTTAACCTTTCTCTTGTAATATTGGATGATGAACATGTAACAAAATATATACAATATCTCACAACAGTCAACTTTGGCCAAAGCCTAAACTGATTAGTGCTTTTTATTAAATATATATGACAAGCAGTATAACTTATCTGATAAAACAATGAAGGTAAACAGAGGTTCATTTGTTTTCTTGTAGGTATTGGGAAAGAATGTGATCTTCAGCGTTTCTATAACTGTGTATACCCAACGCTTTGTAAGTATACAGATTTACCACATGTATTTATTTGTATACTATAGTATTTTTCCTATATATACATGCTTGGATCAGACAGGGGACTTGGTCACATGAAGCATAAGGCCAGCAGAAAGAAGTGATGGTAAACAGTGCAACCACTATGTAAATATTTAATGTACTAGAAATGAGTCAGAGGTGATGTCTGATGAAATTATGACTCGGATTTTCTTGGAAACCCGAATGTTTGATGTTTTGAAGCCAAGCCACGTGGTGGTCAATCGATTACTTACAGGAAAACTCTTCTATTATTAATTTGTGAGCCCATAACTTAATTTCAGGACTCTCTTGATTGTAGCTGTTTTTATATTTTACCATTGTCAACAATGACATACTAATACAATTTTTGAGAGCAATAAAGAAATAAAAATACAGAATGAATGGTATAGATTATAAGTAATATAATATCTATAGTTTGGAATGCGCAGAATAATACATTAAATGTGTAAAGTAAAGTGATAATTACAATCACATTAGCCTACACAAAATTCTCCTGGATCAAAACCATCAAGTCAAAGGTCCATTATTTTATGGCCAGTTGCAATTCCTGAGTATTATCAGAGGATTTTTTTTTACTTAATAACCATTTTTTTTTTCAACAATTAAGGTACTTGAACTTGCCATCATATTCTACACAGAGTCATGGCCGAAAGTTTTGGCATCATTGAAATTGTTCCAGAAAATGAAATATTTCTTCCAGAAAATTATTGCAATTATACGTTTTGTTATACACATGTTTATTTTCTTTGTGTGTATTGGAACAAAACAAAAAAATAGAAGAAAAAAAAAAGGCAAATTGAAAATTATTTCACACAAATCTTCAAATTGTAGTCCCCATCAACGTAATATTTGGTTGCTCACCCTTTGGAATAAATAACTGCAATCGATCACTTCCTATAACAATCAACAAGCTTCTTACACCTCTCAACTGGAATATTGGATGACTTTTCTTTTGCAGACTGCTTCAGGTCTTTCATATTTGAGGGCACCTTCTCCCAACAGCAATTTTAAGTTCTCTTCACAGATGTTCATAAGGATTTAGGTCTGAACCCATTACTGGCAACTTCAAGACTCTCCAGCACTTTGTTTCCATCCATGTCTAGGTGCTTCTTGAAGTATGTTTGGGGTCATTTTCCTGCTGGAAGACCCATGACCTAGGACACATACCCAGCTTTGTGATACTGGGCACTACAGTGCTACCCAAAACAGTGCTACCCAAAATCTTCAGATTTCATGATGCCTTGCCCACTGTCAAGGCAGTTAATGCTAGAGGCAGCAATACAATCCCAAAACATTTTTGAACCTCCACCATATATGTCTGTTGGCACTGTTTTCTTTTATTTATAGGCCTCATTCCAATTTCAGTAAACACTAAAATGATGTGATTTAGCAAAGAGCTCTATCTTGTTCTCATCTATCCACAAGACACTTTCCCAAAATGATTTTGTCTCTCTGCCAGCAGTGGGGTCCCCCAGGTCCTGCCATAGCTCCTGCCATAGAATTTCATGTCATTTAACTGTCAATGGATAGTTCACGCTGACACTGATGCACCCTGAGCCTGCAAGACAGCTTGAAGTTCTTTGGAATTTGATTGGGCTGCTCATCCACCATCCAGACTATCCAGCAATGCAACCTACCATCAGTTTTTCGCTACTATCCATGTCCAGGGAGATTAACTTTAGTGCCATGGGTTGTAAACGTCTTGATTATGTTGCACACCGTGGACAAAAGAACATCAAGATCTCTGGAGATGGACTTGTAACCTTTGAGATTGTTGATATTTTTCAACAATTTTGGTTCTCAAGTCCTCAGACAGTTCTCTTCACCTCTTTCTGTTCTCCATGCTTATTGGCACACACAGACACAATGCAAAGACTGAGTCAACTTCTCCCCTATTTATCTGGTTTCAGGTTTGATTTTCATGTTGCCTACACGTTACTTGATACAGGCGAGTTTGAATGAACATCACATGTGTATAACAAAATGTGTGTAATTGCAATAATTTTCGAAGACAAATACTTCATTTTCTGAAACAATTTCAAGTGGGGGCAAAACTTTTGACCATGATTGTAGCTAACTCCTGAACTCAGTTCCAATACCGGTTGAAGCCCATGAACAGCAGCAGTCGATTATCACAAATAAATTCCATTCAGAATCATGTAATAATGTTCCCATGTCTAGAGTTTGCTGTTACATAGTGTACTTGTTGTGGCGTCACAGAAAAACTTTGTTATTCATTATCAGAATGTCTAAGTAATGTGTCAAGTGCTGGCAGTCCCACACATTACAACTCATTGCCTGGATCTTCTTGTTCATTTGTGTTGGGTTGATTATTAGGATTAAGCAGGAAACCAGTAAGAATTTCCAAACTAGTAGTGTCTTCATCTCACCAGCACTGGACATAATAAGTGCACATTCTTAGAATAAGTACCACGAAATACCATGATCTAACAGTATTACTTATTGTTGGGACAAGTCTTTTAAATTTTTACCTATAATTTCTAATTAATTTTATTATTTCTGTAGCTCGACTTGAGAAAGAAGAGCTATGTACTGTAGGAATGTACAATTCTACATGTCCCGTTCCTTGTGAAGAGACAGACTATCCTGCTACTCTCTCATATTCGACATTTCCTAGTGAAAAAGCTGCGGATTATCTATCAACTAAACTTAACAAAAATGCTTCGTACATGAGGTAATTGTGCATGTACCTGTCTGAATTAAAGTTCTTCTGTTGTCACCTCAATACTAATATTTATCCACGTTCCCTTATTGATTGGAATGAAATATCTGAGCTTGTTGAGGACCTCAGATTTTCTCAGGCTGGGATTTTATGGTCTGCAAACAGAGGAAAGCCAGGAGACTGGCAGTCAAACTTGTTAATGTATAAAACATTATTCTATCACTAAGTACTTAAGCAACATAAATCATAGACAGTAAAGTGACAAACATCAGCTGTCTTTTCTAATGAACGGTCTATTGATTTTAAATGAGTAACCTTAGGAAAGAACGCCTTGTGCAGCTATTTCTTAGATAAAAAAAGGACCATCTAAAATGGAGGGCTCATTAATGTGTTCTGAACAGGGATTAATGATATATGTTTACAATATTTTTGTAGTATTAGATCTTTGTCATATAAATCAAATAAATTGCTGTATTTTTCGGACAATAGGACGCATAGGAAGTATTGGACCCACCTAGGTTTTATCAAAAGAAAACAATACTTTTCCTCTCAGCTCAGCTGATGTCAGAGCTTCATTGTCCAAGGAGGAGAAACAGTGGAGAAAGGAAGGGACAGCACAGCTCAGTGCCAGCACAGAAGCGTCTCGGGCAGATGTAGAGCAGGAGAGCCAGTAAGGAAGCGGATTCTCTCCTGTCCTGCACTGATCAGAGAATGTCTGGCAGGAGAGAAAGCACTCTGCAGCTAGGTTTATATCACTGCCCTGGGTGATGAGGAGGAGCGCTCCATGAGCACAATTCCAGTCACTGAGAAACTGGGGAGTAGAGTATGGCACTGAACAACAGTGTGGAGGTTGGGGGTTCTGACTACAGACTGTAAGACAAAGGCACTTTAAAGCAAGGCTTTTTCTTGCTAAAAAATGTACAGTATCTTACAGTATATTCTAAAATATACAATATATAGACAGTCATGACTGAAAGTGTTAGCAACCTTGAAATTGTTCCAGAAAATAAAGAATTTCTCCCAGAAAATGATTGTAATTACTAGTGATGGACAGACCCCTAATTGAGCCCAGATATCTGCCCAAATGCCAGTCCCCATACAAGTCTATGGGGACCTGAATCTGGTGTTTTAAAATGGTGGTAGAAGGGATAGGGGGATTAAAGCAAATGCGTTATACTTACCAGTCTTCTGCGCAGCTGTAATGCTACTTATGGGGCCACTCATTAACCTCATGCATATGCACTAATTTCCTTGCCCACCAGTAGTCCCGGCATCTCTGATTGGTTGCAATCAGACGCGCCCTTACCCTGTGTGACAGCATGTCTGACTGCTTTCAATCAGCGATGCTATGAGCATCTCTATAGTGTAAAAATAAATAAATAAAAAAATTGGCATATAGTCCCCCCATATTATGATACCCAGGACAGATACACCATATGGCTACAGGCTGCAGCCCCCAGCTGTGTGTTTATCTTGGCTGTGTATCGAAATAAGAAGGACCGCATGCGGCTTTTTATAAAATGATTTAAATAAATAATTTTAAAAAATAGCGTGCGTTCCCCCTTAGTTTTGATACCCAGCCATGATAAAGCAGACAGCTGGGGGCTGGTATTCTCAAGCTGGTGAGACTCATGGTTATTGGACCCCACCCAGCCTAAAAATAGCAGCCTGCAGCCACCCACCAGGATTGTCGCATCTATTAGATGCGATAATCCGATAAGTTTACCTGTCTCATCCCAATTGGCCTGGTACAGTGTCAATCACGGTAATAAGGGGTTAATGACAGCTCACAGCTGCCACTAAGCCCTAGATTAGGAATGGGAGACATCTATGATACCCCCCCATAACTAATCTGTAAGTAAAAATAAATAAAACACAAATATAGAAAAAATCCTTTATTTGAAATAAAATATAAAAAGCCCACCCTCTTTCTCTCCTTTATTAGCCCCACAAAACACTCAGTTGCGATGTAATCCACACAAGGTCCCACTACGATTCTGACTGTGCTACATACATAATGGAGGCACAGCACCAAATCTGTATCTCTTGGCAAAAAAAAAATTGGTTTTGATGCCATTTCGGTGTGGTTTTCTGCTAGGAGGTGCAATTTTCAGCTGTGATTGAAAATAAACTGAGTGACATCACCGCTCATTGCTGCCGCTCAGTCTGTCTGTGCCTGTATCCCACAGCGTGTGGACATGTTCTATGCCCACGCGCTGTACCTTCAGTAATGTAGCAGAGATGGGATTGTCATATGAATTTGTGTGGATTACTTCGGAACTAGGTGTTTTGGGGTTTAATAAAGAGGGGTTTTTTTTGTATTTTATTTCAAATACAGGATTTATTCTGTTTTATTTGTTTTTCTTTTATAGATTAGTAATGGGGTCTCAAAGATGCCTCACATTACTAATTTAGAACTTAGTAGCAGCTGTGAGCTATCATTAACCCCTTATTACCCTGATTGGCACTACACCAGGGCAATCGGGATGAGCCAGGTAGAGTTCCGGGGATTTTCGCATCTAATGGATGCGACAATCCTGGGCGACTTGAGGGAAAATGACTGTGGGTCTGCCTAGCCTGAAAATACCAGTCCCCAGCTTTATCATGGCTGGGTATCAAAATTCCGCACTCTGTTTTTAATATTATTTATTTAAATGTTTTTTTGAAAAGCCACATGGAATCCCTATTATTTTGATACATTGCCAAGAGAAGCACAATGCTTGGGGCTGCAGCCTGTGGCTGTATGCTTTATCTGTGCTGGGTATCATAATATGAGGGGACTCTACACCAATTTTTTTAATTTATTTATTTCTTTATTTTTACACCAATATAGACTTGCACACAGCGTCTATGATTGCATTGCAAGCAGCCACACAGGGTGGGTCTGACTGCAACCCATCAGAGATGCCGGGACTGCTGGTGGGTGGGGGAAGCAGTGCATATGTATGAAGGATATATATGCATATGTATGAAGGATAATGAGTGGCCCTGAAAGTAGTGTTACCACCGCGCAGAAGACTGGTAAGTATAATGCACCTGCTTTTCCCTTTTTTCTTTATTTTCTTTCTTTTTTTTTTTGCTCTGATATTTTTGAACCCACATGGATCTGGACTTTTAGAGTCCAGGTCCACCCATTAGCAGCAATTGAAAATGTTTTGTTATGTATATATTGATTTCCCTTGGGTGTATTGGAACACCACAAAGAAAAACTGAGAACAAAAGGACATAATTGGAGCAAAAGGAACAAAATTGGCTCCTTCTTTGTTTGATGGCATGTGACTATCCATCTTCCTCTTGATTACGTTCCAGAGGTTTTCAATGAGGTTCAGGTCTGGAGATTGGGCTGACCATGACAGGGTTTTAATATAGTGGTCCTTCATCCACACATTGATTGACCTAGTTGTGTGGCATGGTGCATTGTATTGCTGGAAAAAACAGTCCTCAGAGTTGGGGAACATTGCCTGAGCAGAAGGAAGCAACTGTTTTTCCAGGATAGCTTTGTATGCGGCTTGATTCATACGTCCTTCGCAAAGATGTTTGTTGAATTTTCTTTACCTAATTTTCAGCTTTGCCCAACACCTGGTCATCTAATGGTGAGACTGAGATGTGGAGAGGCGTATAATCCACAGTGTCTTGCACCCACTGTAAAATTTGGTGGAGGATCGGTGATGATCTGGGGATGCTTCAGCAAGGCTGGAATTGGGCAGATTAAACTTTGCGAAGGATGTGTGAATCAAGCCACCTACAAAGTTATCCTGGAAAAACAGTTGCTTCCTTCTGCTCAGGCAATGTTCCCCAACTCTGAGGACAACATTTTTTGCTTGGAAATTCGGAGACATGTTGCCAGTAGTTTATAAAATAAAAGAACAAGTTACATTTTACTCAAAAATATACCTATGAAGAGAAAAATTTGAAACCTGCAAATTTGGCAGTGGTCTCTTAATTTTTGCCAGAGCTGTATACAGTGTGTCCACCCATATCCTGTCCATCACCATTAACTTGAGAACGGCGGCAGCTATAGGCATAAAAGTGGTGTCTAGGTATAGTAAAGTAGCTATGCGCTATGCAATGAAACCATTTATTGCACCACCTGGTGGAAAACACGGAGTTAGCATTTTTATCTTGAAAATGGAACAAGATAGAGAAACAAAGTGAATTAAAAAATTGTAGGGCATCATCAATTCAATACAAATCGACACCTTGCATACAGAAATGGTATGATATGAAACCCATGACCCCCCCAAAACATTGAATGCTGGTCACGTGCTCATTTAACTTTGATGCTCAAAGTGGCCACCATCAGCTGTAATGCATATCTGGACTCTGGATAGCATACTGTATCTTGCTGCATGTTGTGCAATATGGTAGGTGACACGTTTGCACAAGCATTTGTGATACGTTGTCGTAGGTCCTGCAATGTTGGTGGATGGGTCACATACATCTGCTGTTTGATGTGACCTCACAGAAAGAAGTCCAATGGGGTCAGGTCACTCCACGCAGCCACCATACCCAATGACTTGTAGGAAGGTCTCCATGAGGTATCACTTCACATCAGCAGCATTGTGAGTTTTACACGTTCTAATCATAGCATTTCTGTATGCAAGGTGTCGATTGGTATTGTATTGATGATGCCGTGCAATTTTGTGTTTCACTTTTTTTCTCTATCTCTTTCCGTTTTCAAGATAAAAATGCTAACTCCATTGTTTTCCACCAGGTGGCACAATAGGTTGTTTCATTGCATAGCGCCTGGCTACTTTACTATACCTAGACACCACTTCTATTCCTAAAGCTGCCACCGTTCTCAAGTTAATGGCAGTGGACAGGATATGGGTAGACACACTGTATATATTTATTTATATATTATGACTTGACTAAGTATGTGTGTCACGTGTGTTCAATGGGGAGAGCAGAAAAAGCCTTTGCCAGATAGCTCTGACAGCAACTTATAGCCCAAGACAACAAGATGATCGAGAATTTAAAATATAATTTCCCAACCCTTGTTTCCATTACCCTTATTTATCAAGAAAGAGTTAGTAGGCCTCAATACGCATTAGATTGTCATCCAATTCTGCTATATCGGTGGGATTCACTGACTTTAATCTAATGAATTGGGACCTTTACGTCAAGCTTAGCCTTTAACTCCTTCACTACCTTTGATATACTTGTACATCAAAGGTCACATCCCTGCTGCTTTGATACAGGCTTGCAGGCCGACCCTGCATCTTTCCCTGCACATGATGGCTGATTTATTTGGCCGCAGGCACATCGGAGATTCACCTTCGGCTGTTAACCATTTAAGTCCTACTGTCAACCTCTGACAGCTAGAATGCAAACCTGGAAAACAGAGAAGCACAAATAGGGTCTTACCTGAGTGGGGCAATTCAGGGTAAGTCACAGGATCTGCTCACCTATGTAGGCATAAATAACATGGCTGCTGCAGCCCCACACATAGATCAGGATGAAGTGGTGATGAAAGGGTTACTGCTGTGCTGCCTTATAAGAAGAGACAATCCAGGTAAACTTGAAAGGGGTTTAATGTGTAACACGTGTCAGAGATTCCATCTTCTTCAGACACAATCACATAAAAGACTTGTAGAAAAACATAGGTTTAAATTTAAAAATTTAAATTTAAAATTATTTAAATAGGTGTCCATTAAAATCACTGCCCACTTTAGAAAAAAAGGGAGCGAGGATACAAAGTCACCAGTACAAATTCACAGAGTTTTGGAAACATAATAAAATCATACATTCATAATTCAAACATCATCTTAAAACTGCATATAACATAAATACCAAAGAATATAAAAAATATTTTAAAAAAGTTATGAAAATAAAGGATTTAACATCCTGAAATAAGTGTACTAAGTGGAATTGAAACCCATGAATATGCTGATGGTGTGACACAAGTGAGGAAGGCGGTCATACAGTTGAGCTGTAAGAACAATCATGAAGAAGGAACTCAATAAAAGGGATATGAAACGAGAAGATAAAATTATGTATAGTATGTTCTCGGGGTCTGTACTCCAGCTTGATCCTGGGTATCTGGCCGCATGCCGGTCCCCAAATAAGTCTATGGGGACCAGAATCTGGCGATCAAAAATGGTGGTAGAAGGGATAGGAACAAGCGGGCTATACTTACCAAGTCTCCAGCGCAGCTGTAACTGCTCCCATGGTCGTTCATTCCTTTCCAGGGCCACAAATTACCTTCATTGCATATGCTCTGCTTTCCCTGTCTACCGGCATCAATGATTGGTTGCAGTCAGACACGCCCCCACCTTGAGTGGCAGCATGTCAGCTGACTGCTTCCAATCACAAACGCTGTGTGCATCTATCGTGGTATAAAAATAAATAAATAAATTGCCATAGGGTCCCCCCATATTATGATAACCAGCCCAGATAAAGCATATGTCTGCAGTCTGCAGCTCCCAGCCTTGTACTTATCTTGGCTATATATCAAAATAAGATTAACCACATGCGGCTTTTTTTTTTAAAAAAAAATATTTAAATAAATAATTTAAAAAAAGAGCGTGTGGTTCCTCCCCAATTTTGATACCCAGCCAAGATAAAACCCGACAGCTGGGCCTGGTATTCTCAGGCTGCCAAGACCCATGCTTATTGTGCCACAAGTCTAAAAATAGCAACCTGGTGCCACCCAGAATTATCACATCCATTAGATGCGAAAATCCCAGCACTTTGCCTAGCTCTTTCCGATTGCCCTGGTGTGGTGGCAAGTGCGCATGCGCATGAGCACAGTGGAGGCCTCTCTGTGGATGACGTAGGATGTGTCATCCACACAGGGCTGGGCAAGAGGACTACGATTGCACAAGATGGAGGAGGTGTGAACCAAAAGCAGCGTCGTCCATCGGACCAGACAGTGAGTATTATAAACGTGCTTTTTACGTTATACAAAGCGGCATGGAGTCATATATACAGTCATATGAAAATGTTTGGGCACCCCTATTAATCTTAACCTTTTTTCTTTATAACAATTTGGGTTTTTGCAACAGCTATTTCAGTTTCATATATCTAATAAATGATGGACTCAGTAATATTTCTGAATAAGTATGGGCACCTCAACATAAAAGTGACATTAATATTTTGTAGATCCTCCTTTTGCAAAAATAACAGCCTCTAGTCGCTTCCTGTAGATTTTAATGAGTTCCTGGATCCTGGATGAAGGTATTTTTGACCATTCCTGTTTACAAAACAATTCCAGTTCAGTTAAGTTTGATGGTCGCCGAGCATGGACAGCACGCTTCAAATCATCCCACAGATTTTCAATGATATTCAGGTCTGGGGACTGGGATGGCCATTCCAGAACATTGTAATTGTTCCTCTGCATGAATGCCTGAGTAGATTTGGAGCAGTGTTTTGGGTCATTGTCTTGCTGAAATATCCATCCCCTGCGTAACTTCAACTTCGTCACTGATTCTTGCACATTATTGTCAAGAATCTGCTGATACTGAGTTGAATCCATGCGACCCTCAACTTTAACAAGATTCCCGGTGCCAGCATTGGCCACACAGCCCCAAAGCATGAACCTCCACCAAATTTTACTGTGGGCATCAAGTGCTTTTCTTGGAATGTCGTGTTTTTTTGCCTCCATGCATAACGCCTTTTTGTATGACAAAACAACTCAATCTTTATTTCATCAGTCCACAGGACCTTCGTCCAAAATGTAACTGGCTTGTCCAAATGTGCTTTTGCATACCTCAGGCGACTCTGTTTGTGGTGTGCTTGCAGAAATGGCTTCTTTCACATCATTCTCCCATACAGCTTCTCCTTGTGCAATGTGCGCTGTATTGTTGACCGATGCACAGTGACACCATCTACAGCAAGATGATGCTTCAGGTCTTTGGAGGTGGTCTGTGGATTGTCCTTGACTGTTGTCACCATTCTTCTTCTCTGCCTTTCTGATATTTTTATTGGCCTGACACTTCTGGGCTTAACAAGAACTGTACCATGGTTCTTCCATTTCCTTATTATGTTCCTCACAGTGCAAACTGACAGTTTAAATCTCTGAGACAACGTTTTGTATCCTTCCCCTGAACAACTATGTTGAATAATCTTTGTTTTCAGATCATTTGACAGCTGTTTTGAGGAGCCCATGATGCCACTCTTCATAGGAGATTCAAATAGGAGAACAACTTGCAAGTGGCCACCTTAAATACCTTTTCTCATAATTGGATACACCTGCCTATGAAGTTCAAAGCTCAATGAGGTTACAAAAACAATTTACTGCTTCAGTAAGTCAGTAAAAAGTAGTTAGGAGTGTTCAAAACAAGAAATTGATAAGGGTGCCCATACTTATGCACCTGTCAAATTTAGTTTAAACGCAGATTGCACATTTTCTGTTAGTACAATAAACCTCATTTCAATTCAGAAATATTACTCAGTCCATCAGTTATTAGATATATGAAACTGAAATAGCTGTTGCAAAAACCCAAATTGTTATAAAGAAAAAAGGTTAACATTAATAGGGGTGCCCAAACTTTTTCATATGACTGTATTCTGGAATGCTGTATATAAGAGCTCACACTTGTGATGGTCGCAGTTCATTAGGGAAAAAACTGGTGACAGGTTTCCTTTAAATATACAATTTTAGTTTTATTTTAGTGCCACACAGCTCAAAGAAAAAAATTGTAATCTTTTTAATAGTTTGTTCTAAATGAGAAGATTATGATGAAGATCTTTAACTATTGAAGTCTTTGATCACAAAATGGTTAAGAAGTGCGTGGGTAAACAGTAGTTTATAATTGTTAGCAACCATAGATGTTCTTTATAGGAAATTCTACAAATAGCTTTTCCCAATTTTCTATTTTTGGGGGTTTCTTAGTAACATTATCTAAAATTAATAATCACAAATCATTTCTATTTTGAATGAATAACCCAACATCTGTTTGTAGAGTAATAATTTTAGTTCTGTTTTTACACAGGAGGTGAATTTAATCTGTTTTCTTTTTAGGGATAACTTGGTGTACATTGACATTAAATATCACGAGTTGAATTTTAAAATAACCAAGCAACAGAAAGCCTTGACGTCTACAGAACTTCTTTGTAAGTTACTATTCAAAAAACTTCCTACTGAAATAGTATTCCACTATCCAGCATATGACTCCAAATGTAACCCGTTTTTCCTTAAGGGTTCGGTTCCACTTGCGTTTTGCACGGGTGAGTGCAATCTGATAAAACATTGGATTGCTCTTGCGGCACCCTTGAGGCATCAATCACCACAGAGTATTGTACTCAAATTTGGGTGTAATGCTAAACCCGGATCCTGAAGAGGTCAGTCATGGTTTCACGACATTACACACTCAAATACACACCAGGTTGCCCTGTTCCCACTGGGGACTGGGCTAGGGTAGGGTAATAAAGGGGTCGCCGACAGAGTAGCATTTATAGGATGCCCTCACACAGGGACCCCAGTCCCACTAGCTTAGGACCTGGGAGGGGGGGGAGCAGCCAGAAGGGGGAGTCAGGAGCCAACACAACAGTTAGAGAGTTCTCCAGCAGGAAAGGAAGGGAGCAGTCACATCTTACAGGTGCTCCGGTGGGAAGGAGAAGTTTACATAATTGCCGAGAGGAAAGTCAACCTGCTCCCCATGGAATCGACTCCACACAGGATGGCAGAACCCTAGGGAAGATCATACTTCACGTTGGTTTTCCAGAATCTGCCTGGACGGGGAAAGTTTCAAGCTTCCCTGACCACACAGCACCTGACAGCACAGTGCCACATAAGATCCGGGGTCTCGCATCAAGCCGGACCCCACATCGGAACCGTGGCACCTGCATATAGGGACAAGAGTACATCTCATGAAACCCAGGGTCCCCTCGTAGCTTCAAGCCAGGGGATCCCCAGACAGGCGTTACAAGGAGGAAACCCACCGAACACCCAAACCAGATTGATCTCTAACTGGTTCGGGTTCGACGGAGCCCATCATAGCAAGTGACTGGTATTACCCGGGTGAGCAGCACAGCACTAAAAGTGAGTAAACAACCTGGAACTGCAGCCATAGACTCTGTCTCTTCATTACTGGGATCACTGCTCCGCGCTTCGGTGCCCGTCATTATTACTCCCCTCATCATCCTCCCGGGGTCCGCTCTACCTGAGGGGAGCGATACCATCCATAGGTGTTACCACCATCTGCCCCAGAGGGCAGTGACAGCAGCGGCAGCCCATTCCCTGGCCGTATACCACATTTGGCATCATGACAATCACATCACTACTACCCCCATCATCCTTCCTCAGCCAACCTCTGTACGCCTCAGAGCAATGGAGCTGGGCTAGGCCGCCCGTGACAATGACAGTCGACAGCCCGGCGACAAGTAGGTTAACCGCCTGCACCGTGGGGCGCTACACTCTCACTCTAGTGCAAAACTATGGGGCAGTGTCCATCTGCGATTGATTTCTCATGCCATATCGGCATGAGAAATGAATCACAACATGCTGCATTTGGCAGCGAGTCTCGGCTCATGCACCCCCATACAACTCTATGGGAGCGTGTGAAACATCGCACTGCACTCACATGTAATCCGAGTGCAGTGCGACATACGAAGAGACAGGCAGCGGAGGAGATGGGGAGAAAGTACTCCCTCCCTCTTCTCCGCACCTGTGATGCAATCGCAAGATCCTCACAGCACAGGGTCATTAGCATATCACTTCCGAAGCTCTCGCATCGGAAGCTATATGCTAGTGAAACCGTACCCTTTATCAAGAACTTGGCAATTTATCTCAAATCTCAGTACTGCAAAGCCTCTAATTGTCCTGAAAATAGGTGTATAATGTGGAGATTACAACAAATGCTATTGTTAATATTCTGCTGTACTGTTACTGCAGTATATCACAGATTGATGAATTCACACAGACGGCTAGTACACTCAATTATATGGATCACACTCGGACCAATGTTATTTAATGGGGCACTGCAGATGAACAATGTTTTCATTCACTGACCAATTCGATGTGTGACAAAATCACAGCACACACAAATTTCCTCATGTAATGGAATAACTCACCCATTCAAATCAATGGGTGCAAGAAAAATCGCATACCACAGGGTAGCATCTGATTTTTATGGATACATGGCAGTTCTGTTACATACAGTCAGGGCCAGAAATATTTGGACAGTGACACAAGTTTTGTTATTTTAGCTGTTTACAAAAACATGTTCAGAAATACAATTATATATATATAATATGGGCTGAAAGTGCACACTCCCAGCTGCAATATGAGAGTTTTCACATCCAAATCGGAGAAAGGGTTTAGGAATCATAGCTCTGTAATGCATAGCCTCCTCTTTTTCAAGGGACCAAAAGTAATTGGACAAGGGACTCTAAGGGCTGCAATTAACTCTGAAGGCGTCTCCCTCGTTAACCTGTAATCAATGAAGTAGTTAAAAGGTCTGGGGTTGATTACAGGTATGTGGTTTTGCATTTGGAAGCTGTTGCTGTGACCAGACAACATGCGGTCTAAGGAACTCTCAATTGAGGTGAAGCAGAACATCCTGAGGCTGATAAAAAAGAAAAAAATCCATCAGCGAGATAGCAGACATGCTTGGAGTAGCAAAATCAACAGTCAGGTATATTCTGAGAAAAAAGGAATTTACTGGTGAGCTTGGGAACTCAAAAAGGCCTGGGCGTCCACGGATGACAACAGTGGTGGATGATCGCCGCATATTTTCTTTGGTGAAGAAGAACCCATTCACAACATCAACTGAAGTCCAGAACACTCTCAGTGAGGTAGGTGTATCTGTCTCTAAGTCAACAGTAAAGAGAAGACTCCATGAAAGTCAATACAAAGGGTTCACATCTAGATGCAAACCAGTCATCAATTCCAAAAATAGACAGGCCAGAGTTAAATTTGCTGAAAAACACCTCATGAAGCCAGTTCAGTTCTGGAAAAGTATTCTATGGACAGATGAGACAAAGATCAACCTGTACCAGAATGATGGGAAGAAAAAAGTTTGGAGAAGAAAGGGAACGGCACATGATCCAAGGCACACCACATCCTCTGTAAAACATGGTGGAGGCAATGTGATGGCATGGCCATGCATGGCTTTCAATGGCACTGGGTCACTTGTGTTTATTGATGACATAACAGCAGACAAGAGTAGCCGGATGAATTCTGAAGTGTACAGGGATATACTTTCAGCCCAGATTCAGCCAAATGCCGCAAAGTTTATCATACGGCGCTTCATAGTACAGATGGACAATGACCCCAAGCATACAGCCAAAGCTACCCAGGAGTTCATGAGTGCAAAAAAGTGGAACATTCTGCAATGGCCAAGTCAATCACCAGATCTTAACCCAATTGAGCATGCATTTCACTTGCTCAAATCCAGACTTAAGACGGAAAGACCCACAAACAAGCAAGACCTGAAGGCTGCGGCTGTAAAGGCCTGGCAAAGCATTCAGAAGGAGGAAACCCAGTGTTTGGTGATGTCCATGGGTTCCAGACTTAAGGCAGTGATTGCCTCCAAAGGATTCGCAACAAAATATTGAAAATAAAAATATTTTGTTTGGGTTTGGTTTATTTGTCCAATTACTTTTGACCTCCTAAAATGTGGAGTGTTAGTAAAGAAATGTGTACAATTCCTACAATTTCTATCAGATATTTTTGTTCAAACCTTCAAATTAAACGTTACAATCTGCACTTGAATTCTGTTGTAGAGGTTTCATTTCAAATCCAATGTGGTGGCATGCAGAGCCCAACTTGCGAAAATTGTGTCACTGTCCAAATATTTCTGGACCTAACTGTATGAGACTCTAAATGGTCCACTAAATGATTTTAAGAGCTGTTGCCAGTAAAAAATTAGATTGCACATGCATGACAATCCCCCTTGATAAAGCAAGCACTAAGACACGTGAAACGCGTGTTGGGTGGTTTATTGCCAGTCCCCCTGCAGGTATATTTTCTTGAGCTGTTAATTATGTGCTGTTTATTTGCTTAACTGACTGAAGCAAGGGGTACTTCTCACATAGCGAGATCGCTAGTGAGATCGCTGCTTAGTCACAGGTTTTGTGACGTACCAGTGACCTCATCAGCGATCTCGCTATGTGTGACACTAAGCAGCAACCTGGCCCCTGCTGTGTAATCGCTGATCATTACACACTGTTCTGGTTCATTTTTTGCTTGTTGGTCTCCCTCTGTGCAACACACATCGGGCGTGTTTGACGGCAGGAGACCAACAAGCACCGACTATGTATAAGCAGCCTATGCTGGTAACCAGGGTAAATATCGGGTAACTAAGCAAAGCGCCTTTCTTGGTTACCCGATATTTACCTTGGTTACCAGCGTACACCACTTAGCGCTGGCTCCCTGCACACGTAGCCAGGGTAAATATTGGGTAACTAAGCAAAGCGCTTTGCTTAGTAACCCGATGTGTACCCTCGCTACGTGTGCAGGGACCCAGCGCTAAGCGGTGTACGCTGGTAACCAGGGTAAATATTGGGTAACCAAGCAAAGCGCTTTGCTTAGTTACCCGATATTTACCCTGATTACCAGTGTACACCGCTTAGCGCTGGCTTCCTGCACATGTAGCCAGAGTAAATATCGGGTAACTAAGCAAAGCGGTTTGCTTAGTAACTCGATGTGTACCCTGGCTATGTGTGCAGGGAACCAGCGCTAAGCAGTGTACGCTGGTAACCAGGGTAAATTTTGGGTAAACAAGCAAAGCGCTTTGCTTAGTTACCCGTTATTTACCCTGGTTACCAAGAGCAGAATCACTGGTGGCTGGTTGCCGGTCGCTGGTGAGATCTGCGTGATTGACAACTCACCAGCGACCATGTAGCGACGCACCAGCGATCCTGACCAGGTCGTATCATGGTCGGATTCGCTGGTACGTCTTTTATTGAGACGGTATCCTAACTTCTTTGCACTTTACGGCTTGTGATACAGCAACTAACCAGCTCATTGTATTATGTGTTTACCTTAGCCCTGCAGGGGGCTGATTGCTTTTTATATTTGTACTGCTCCCAACCTGACACTTTAATACAGGCAATTCAGCCTTTATGGTTCACATATAATAAACAGGGATTCTGCCATTTTTCTGTATACGTTTTGTCAATGTTTGTCTGTTTTCTGTGTCTGCATAGCCGGTCCATTCCTCTATGCTCTTAAATTGTGTCATAATTATGAAAACTTTTTAAATGTTATCAATAAAATGTATTTTTACTTTTCTATACAAGTCCACTTCTTTTCTGCTCAACCTTGTCATGTATGACAAGTGAGAAAAAAAAATCATCCCATTTTTCTGAATGATTTTATATACGGTTGTGTGAACCTTTACTGACGCTGAGTGACTATGCAGCTGCAGCACCTCCCTATCTCACTTGTATCCTTGGATTAGTATTCAGATTCACTACCGCTCCCAGTTTCCACAAGCTTCAGCACTAGTGCAACAGTACATTATAATCAAATTTAGGCCTTTTTATGTAAAAAAGCCATCAGCTGTGCACGCTGACCTCCTATCCCTAGGCTGTAAAATCTTAAAATGGCATTGCTTGGCCGTCCCTCATATTTCATACCAGCTGTGATAGTCACCCCTCATTTGCTGTGCTAGACCATGTGATTTGATAGCTTCAGTGCATTATGGGGAAACGCACATGGCCAAGCATGTGTCTTCAGCAGTGTGTAAATTAATGCTGACATCTTTAACTGTCATGCTTAAAATGTAACTACTACAATGTTTTTGCGCTTCACTGTATGTGTTTGTTTTTTTCCTTTTTTCCTCCCCTTCTTCCAAAAGCCAATATTCTTTTTTCTGTTTACATAGATACAGTATATAAGGCCTTTTTTTTAGAAGAGGGGTAAGACAACTGTTGCATGACCCTATTCTTTTTTTACCAAATAGTGTATTGGAACACCGAAAAAAAATCGAAGTGCAGTGAAATTGCAAAAAAAACTTGCAATGCTGACATTATTTTTTAAGAATTGGTTTCACGGTTGATAATATGATTCACTTCATTTGTTGATTATAGCGATATTTGTTTTTTATGTTTTAGTGATAAAGGAAAGTCAGAAATTTGTGGAAAAAAAAATAAACTATGATAGTTTTTTCCACTTTCCATGGCCCATAACATTTTCATTTTTCAGTTATCCTTTTTGTGCTAGACCATGTTTTTGCCTTCATGACCATTTTTTTTTTTTAAAATTCTGACCAGTGTAATTGTATATTATATTAAACTCTGGAACACTGCAACAGATCCCAGCGATTTTGAGATTCTTTTTTTTCGTGACACATTATACTTCATGTTAGTGGTAAAGTTTGGTCAATATTATTTAGGTTTATTTATGAAAAAAATGAACAATTTGACAAAAAAATTCAAAATTTTGCAATTTTTGAACTTTGAATTTTTATGCCTTTAAAGCAGATAGTTACATCACACCAAATCATCAATAAATAACATTTCCCACATGTCTACTTTACATCAGCACTAATTTTTAAACATTTTTTATGAGGTTAGAAGGGTTAAAATTTGTCAGCAATTTCTCTTTTTTCCAACAAAATTCACAGAACCAATTCTTTTAGGGAGTACATCAGATTTGAAGTGACTTTGACAGGCCTATTTGACAGAAAATACCATAAAGTGACACCATTTTAAAAACTGCACCCCTCTAAGTGCTCAAAATTGCATCCAAGAAGTTTATTAACCCATTAGGTGCTTCACAGTACCTAAACCAATGTGGAAGGAAAAAAATGAAAATTTTACTTTTTCCAACAAAAATATTGCTTTCACCCCAAATTTTTTGGTTTCACAAGAGTAACAGCAAATGCACCATACAATTTGTTGTGCAATTTCTCCTGAATTCGCTGATACCCCATGTGTGGTGGAAATCTACTGTTTGGGCACACAGCAGGGCTTGGAAGGGACAGAGACCCATTTGACTTTTGGAACACAAATTTGGGTAGAATCGATAGCAAATGCCATGTTCCGTTTGCAAAGCCCCTGATGTGCTTAAACCATTTAAACACCCCTCAATGAATTTTAGAGGTATAGTGAGCACCTTAAACACACAGGTGCTTCACAGAATTTTATAATGTTGAACCATAAAAATGAAAACATTAATTTTTCCCCAAAAAATTGTGCACTGAAACCCCATATGTAATATAAAACTGCTGTTTGGGCACATGGCAGGGATTGGAAGGGAAAAAGCAACATTTCACTTTTGGAACGCAAATTTGGCTGGAATAGACAGCAGACACCATGTCGCATTTGGCAAGCCCCTGATGTGCCTCAGCAATGGAACCCCCCACAAGTGACCCCATTTTGGAAACTAAACCTCTCAATAAATGTATTTATAAGTATAGTGAGCACCTTAAACCCACAGGTGCTTCACAGAATTTTATAACACTGAATTGTGAAAATGTACACCAATACCCCATATGTTGTGTAAAACTACTGTTTGAGCACATGGCAGAGGTCAAAAGGGAAGGACAACCATTTGACTTGTGGAGTGAAAATTTGGCTGGAATAGATAGCAAACCCCATGTTGCATTTGCAGAGCTCCTGATGTGCCTAAAGTATGTCAATCCACACAAGTGACCTATTTGGGATACTATGCCTCTTAAGGAACTTATTTAAAGGTATAGTGAGAACCTTAAACCCACAGGTGCATCATAAAACGTTGAACCTTTGTTATGCTATTATCGCAGGATAGAGCCATTTGCAGGAGTACATTGAGCTCCATGTGTACAATGATAATCTCACCTAAAAGCAATAATTGCAGTGAAGCACGCCATGATTTTTTCTGTTGATTTTGTATAAATCCAAAAGAAAAAACCTGTTCATGCATAGATTAAAACAGGGGGCATAGCAGTAGGCATGCACCATTATGGCTACTCAAAGATATAAAACTAGAGACCCAGCTTTACTTTTTGCAAGATATTTTTATTTGTGTGGGCTTTTATTTTATTTATAAGCTATACGTTGTTCTGTAAATCCTCGTGGTGACAGCCATTTTAACTGATTCTCCCATTGTGATTTTTTTTTTAGCGAACGTGGGTGGACAGATGGGTCTTTTCTGTGGAGCAAGCATGATTACAATTATTGAGATTCTAGAGTTTCTGCTGACTTAAGCTGGTGTCACACTAAACGACAGCGACAACGACGTCGCTGTTACGTCACCATTTTCGGTGACGTAACAGCGACCTTGTAAGTCGCTGTTATGATCGCTGCTTAGCTGTCAAACACAGCAGAAGCAGCGATCATAAGGTCGCTGTGCTACATGTGCAGAGAGCAGGGAGCCGCGCTTAGCGCTGGCTCCTTGCTCTCCTGCAGCACACATCGGGTTAATTAACCCGATGTGTGCTGCATCTACATGTCACAGTTCAGAGAGCAGGGAGCCGCGCTTAGCGCTGGCTCCTTGCTCTCCTTGCTACAGTATGCATCGGGTTAATTACCCGATGCGTACTGCAGCCACATGTCACAGTGCAGGAGCCGGCGCTGGCAGCAAGAGCGGAGGCTGGTAACCAGCGTAAACATCGGGTAACCAGGGAAAGGTCTTCCCTTGGTTACCCGATGTTTACGCTGGTTACAGCTTACCGCAGCTGCCAGTGCCGGCTCCTGCTCGCTTCATTTCGTCGCTCTCTCGCTGTCACACACAGCGATGTGTGTGTCACAGCGGGAGAGTGACGACCAAAAAATGAAGCTGGACATTCAGCAACGACCGGCGACCTCACAGCAGGGGCCAGGTCGTTGCTGGATGTCACACACAGCGACAGCGACGGGACGTCGCTGCAACGTCACAGAAAATGGTGACGTAGCAGCGACGTCGTTGTCGTCGTCGTTATGTGTGACACCAGCTTAACTTCTTCTGGTTATGTACCTTCCTCATTCTGAAAGTACCCAATATCTCACAATGGACTGATGGTCAGTCAAGATATAAACAGGAGATGCAAGATTGCTAATGACCAGTTTATTATCTGCATTTACATCACTAATATTATTTTCTATATATCAGTATACTGTATGCTGATGTTTCTGCTAAAATGTTTTAAAAAATGAATGCAATGCATATTTTGGGTTAATTTTATAGATTTCAAAGGGAATATGTTAGTTGAATTAACCTTCTTAACTAAGCCATCTATACGGCTTGCAGGTTATATGAAGCTGAATTATATATTGACAAACAAAAGGGTAACAATGTTTTGAACTTTGGACTTTCAGGCTCCATATCTCACCATCCACTACAGTCTTGAATGTAAGACTACCTTCATTTTATAGACAATCATCTTGGACATCTCATACATAAATTTGACTTTCAGCATATTCTTGACAGATTCTTGTCATGTCAGTCCATTGGTACTGTTTTGCTTTTGTTGGTGGAAATTTTTTTCTTCCTGTATAGCTCAGTGTGTTGTCAGATTGATTCCCAGTGTGTTATCAGGTTGAGTCCCAAGCAAAAGTGAAGACAAAAACAAGTTATTGTGGAGGAGCTGTCTTACCCTTGTAATAGCTGGATTCTGATATCCACTGGTGGGACCCGCTCATGATACTGGATGAAGCAATCCAATAGAATTACAATGAAGAAGCTTGGCAAGCAAAGCAAAAGTGCACTGGTTTGAAAGGAGCAGCCATGAAGGTTTCTGAAGAAAAGAGAAACTGCATCATCCTACTCATCAATAGCGGTCTCTCAGTCAAAAAAATTGCCAAACTTCATCATATGAGTGCCATGACAGTTGGAAGAATACAAGATGAAGTCCATCCATTAAAAAGCCAAGAGGTGGACACTCAGGCAAAATATTGGTGTCAACATGTTGGCTGATTACAAGGTCGATCAGTTCTGGCGCGAAAAACACTGCAGTGGAAGTGACTCGTATGCTTTGTAATGGTGAGATGAAAGATGTCAATGCAAGCACTGTGCAATGCACATTAGACAAGTCTGAAATGGTGGCCTGAAAAAAAGGTGAGAAAGCCTAAACTTCAATATAATCATAAGAAGCGTCAGCTCAAGTTTGCAAAAAAGTACGAAAAGTGGACAGTAGAGGATTGGAAACAGGTGATTTTGAGCAATGAGATGAAAGTCAATACATGGGTGCAAATGGGTCTGGAGAAAAAAAACAAAGAAAGTAAGTCAAATGGATCGGGAAATTGATAGAACTGTCAAGTTCGGTGGAGGAAACCTGATGATATGGGGTTGTTTCACAGCCAAATGTATTGAATGCTGGACCAAGATTGATGGTGGTTTTAATGCTGAGCTATATGTGAGTATCCTACAAGACAAGTTACTTTTTACACTTGAGTACTTTGGGTATGAAAAAGATGACTTAGTGTTCCAGCAGGATACTGAACCGAAGTATACTTTGAGATTGCCAAAGAAATGGTTCTATGACAATGAAGTAAAAGTTCATTGATTGCCGCCCCAGTCCCCAGACCTCAACCCAATTGAACACTTATTGGTAGAGTTGAAGAAAAAGCCGTATACATACCCAAGTGAGGGGACCAGTATGCAGACGAGTGGAATCAGATTTCTGTCAAACCATGCTTGAATCTGATGGAGACAATGCCCAGAAGGATTCAGGCAGTGTTAAAAGCCAAAGGTAAATTTAACAAAATAAAAAAATATTAAAAATGTAAATTTTGAATTTTTAGGAGCAAAACAGTAACAATACGGTGTCATGACAAGAATCTGCATAACTAATCATTTGCTAAATAGTTGCAAATCAAATTATGATTGAGAACTTCAAAATGATTGTCTATACAATGAATGTAGTCTCACATTCAAAGCTACAGTGGATGATGAGATATGGAGCCTGAAAATAAAAAGTTCAAAACATTGTTACCCTTTTGCTCATCAGTGCATGTTACCATCTCTGCGATTCCAGGGAAAACGACATTTTTCTTAATACTATATGTAAATGAGCTGTTAAGATCTATGGGCTTTGACACGGATCTGCATGAGAATCTGCCTCCAGTACTTTTTTCAAATTAAGGAGGAGTTACCATGTAATAACCGACAGTCTGTTCCTACTGACAGATTCCCTTTAAAGCTGTAGCTGAAGAAAGTTTCTAAATATGTAGATATGTAACTGTGCAAAATCTTTTAGTATTGATGTAGCATGTTGACATGCACAGGGTCATTTTGATATACTGTGCTTTCATGTGCATTTTTCATGCATGTATAGTATCTAGCAATTTATTGATTTGGTTACATCATATATAAAATGTATAACAATTATATAGAAGAATCATGTAGAAGAAGAATAATATTGATCTCCTTTGCTATACATTCTAGCGGGGGTAGAGGTATTCTAATAGGCAAATACTGTATAATGTATTTACTAGACTTTGCATTTATTTGGGTTTTTTGCAAAGAAACGTAATAAAGTTTGAAAATTGTAAAGAAATCTAATAAAGATAAGAACTTTTCTGTTCTACATTGCATTTTTCTTCTCTATTGATCCTTTAAGGAATATTTATGTTTGGTATCCAGGGAATATGTCAGGCATCATTATACTGGTCTCCCAACTCACTGTTGCCGAGCTGTATTTAATGTGTGTACTGAAAAAAAGGGAAAAATTCCAAGTATTGTGAAATTGTAAAAGAAACAATAATCAATTTGGTTTTTTTTGCGTGAATTGTTGTTATGGCATACATTATTTGTAAAACTTACTCTGCATCATGATTGTGCATGTCAGGATGATTAAGCTTATTTTAGTGGTAAAAAGAGGAAATTTGTAAAAAATAAAAACGAAAAGTTTTTTTTGTGTCACCATGTTTTGAGGCCACTAACGATTTTATTGTTTGGTCTACGTGAGGGCTTATTTTTTACAGGTTGACCTGATATTTTTATGAATACCAATCAGAAACAGAAGTTCCAGGCGGCACACAATCCTTCAAGGTGCACGTGTCCAAGGAAGGCATCCACAGTATAATTAATACAAAGGACCGGCACTCCAAATCTTCTGAAATATTTTTGTAGTTTATTCCATCATAATATACAGGCGTAAATACGCGTTTCGGCTAATAGTGAGCCTTTTTCACATCTATAGATTAAATGAATGCACACACATGTGATCTATAGATTAAATGAATGCACACAGATGTGAAAATTTACGCCTGTATATTATGATGGAATAAACTACAAAAATATTTCAGAAGATTTGGAGTGCCGGTCCTTTGTATTAATTATGAATACCAATCAGGGATAGAAAAGACATATTGATCACTTCTTACTGCACATTTTTACATCATTGTGGTGATCCCCCCAAAAATTGCAATGTTGTAATTTTTAATTTTATTCTGTTTATGGCGCTTACCGATCGAGTTAAATATTTTTGCATTTTGATAGTTTTGACTTTTATGGACACGGTCATACCATATATGTGTATTTTTTTATGTACCTTTGTTTTAATGGAGGAAAAGGAGGATGATTTTGATATATATGGTTTTTTAACTTTTTTTCATGTTTTTAAACTTTTTTGTGAATTTGTTAGTTCCCTTTGTGCAGTTGAAGCTGCAAATGTCTGATCACATAATTTATAGGGCAGTACTTCAGTATTGCTGTATATTGTAAAAATCACAATCTCCTTTGAAGCCACAGGCTAACTTTCACTATAGCTTCTTATTGGCAGACTCCTGAATGCCTTAGCAACCCACCCGCGCCCTGTGAATACGTCACTGGTAGTTGATGGGTTCATAGAATGACATGCCCCCATGCCTTTGTGCTGAAAGCATTTATCAGGTTAACAGTGACGGCCAGAGATGTTGGAGGCAGATCATGTAACACAGCCATTATCAACCAGGCATGTGGTACGCGCAACCTGTAAACCCACTCTATACACCTGCTTCTGACTTGCAAATGCCGCTAAGGGGTTAAGAATCCTCCCAAGAACAGACTAATTGAATTTGATTGCTTATTGCCTAGATCAAGGGTTGGGAACCTTTTTTTCTGCTGGGGGCCATTTGGAAATTTCTACCAACCTTCGGGGGCCACAAAAATTATCAGCTTGAAAATTACCCTAATATATTTAGTCAAACAATTAATTACCCTACACCCTTATTGTGGTAGCTGTAGCTGCTTCTCTTTGGAGCTGCTGGGATGTTCAATGATATTGATCATGATGCTTCACACAACTGCTTTTCCAGGTTTGTCTCGGTCTGGAACACAGTCAACAGATTAGTAAATTATATACATGACATAGGAGAAGCTGGGGGCATATATACATCACAGGAGGGGCTGGGGGCATATATACACCTCAAGAGAAGCTGGGGACATATACACATCTGAGGAGGGGCTGGGGACATATACTTCACAGGAGGGGAGTCAGGAGGCTCACAGCACCGTGAGGCCAGAGTCACATAGCAGCGGGAAGCAGGAGGCTCACAGCAGTGGGAGGCAGGAGGCTCACACCAGTGGGAAGCAGGAAGCTCACGCCAACGGGAGACAGGAGGCTCCTAGCACCAAGATGCAGGAGGCTTCTAGCAGTGGGAGGAAGGAGGATCACAGCAGCAGGCAGCTTCTAGCAGCAAGAGGCATGTACAGAGGGAGGCCGGTAAATCTGCTGCTCCTCTTCTTCTCTTGCACGGGACTGAGCGCAGCACATCTCACGCTTACCCCTCCCACAATGTACATCCTCAGTATGCCAGTAACAACACATCCTCAGGCCAACATTCTGAAGACCTAATGGTATGCGCACCACACATTGTGATTTAAAGGGCCGGCAGCCAACTAGACCACAGCTGCTGCCCGAGTACTGTGATTCCCAGGAATGTGCCCAGTGGCCACATAAAAAGTCACTGCGGGCCGCATAAGGCCTGTAGGCCGGAGTTTCCACACCCCTGGCCTAGATTCTTATCCACCAATCTAGTGGGGGTGGTAAAACGTACACAGTGCTTACAAGTTTTTTTTACAGTGACATTCCTCTCAACTTTTACAGAACTTAAAGACTGATAAACCATGTGGAGTGTATAGCATACTGTTGCAAATTTTGAACACACCCCAAGCCACACCTATTTACCATTTCTTCCTACTCTAGCGGGATGAAATGTCAGAAGGGCAGTGAGGGACATTCAGCAGATTTTTGATTAGCAGGACTAGAACAATGTCATTTATGCATCATGCTCATTTCTCTAGGGATTAGGTCGCTAGGCTGAGGCATCTAGGGTTGCTAGGCTCAGGAGGGTTCTATGCATGCATATGTAGGTTATCACTGGTTGGCAGTAGTGGGAGAATGATTGACTCCAGACGCTCCAGCTTTCTACATGAAAACATAGTCTTGACTAGGTGTGTAGACTTGTGTTGTATGGGCTGTGAACCCATGGAGGTCACAACTTCCCATTGACATCGGCTGGCCAGGAATGAATGACAACTCATTTTCATAAGGATACCAACAGTTCATTTTAAGGTTCAATATATTTTTATTAAACAGATAAAGAAAAATACCAAACAATTCCAGGGATTCATTTAGGCAGAAATAATATATCAAGTAAAATATAGTCAGAGCAGTAGTAATCCCACTCTCTTGATTACATATATGCCTAAAAAAATAACAACCATTCAACAATAATTAATGTACTGCCATATGAAAAATTCTTTATCCATTTTGATTATAAAATAGTGTGCAATACAAGGTAATATTGTGGTACCGTGTTAGCCAGATAAATCAATTGAAATACTATGTCCCAAGAATGACAAAACAATTTTAGGAGTAATACCTTTATAGGCTAACCAGAAAAATTATATTAGCAAGCTTTCAGAGCATCAAGGCTCCTTCTTCAGGCTTGTTTTTGTAATTCAGCCTGAAGAAGGAGCCTTGATGCTCTGAAAGCTTGCTAATATAATTTTTGTGGTTAGCCTATAAAGGTATCACTCCTAAAATACTTTTGTCATTCTTGGGACATAGTATTTCAATTTATTATAAAATAGCAAATAAACAAGAAGAAGCAAGAGTAAGATAGCAGAAAAGGGGTAAAAATGAGAGAAAAAGGAAAGGAAAGGTAAAGGGAGAAAGGGTTCAGACGGGGCCCCTTGTGGGGATACAAAAGCCTCCCTTGGATCCTAGGACTCACTCCTAGACCCAATCAGATCTCCAGGATACCCTGTGTCAGCCACTTTTGAAACCCAGCTGTCTCCTTAAAAGGCTCTCTACCTACCCCCTAGTATTCCTTTCAGGGTTTTAAAAGCTGAGTAATCCATGACATCTCTTAAGCGCGGTATCTGGCCCAGGCCAGAAGGGAGTAGAATCATTGCTGGCTCCTGTAGATTTCATGGGAATTGGGGGTTGACTTCCAGTGGAGTAAGGGGCCCTAGAATGGAAATCAAACCCAAGTGTCAAACAATTCCTCTCCAGATGGTAGCCAGGTTAAGCAGTGTGTGGGAAAGGCCTAGATCACCCAAATTGGTCCTGGGTGACAACCAGAAGACCCCTAGCACCTGCGCCTTTGAGATCTCATGTTCGATTTCCACCCATAACTGAGAATCCTTGTTATGAATAAGGTCTAGTATACTGGTACCAATAGCCGCCGCATAGTAGGCTCTTAGATCTCGTAGTCCTGCTCCCCCACTCTCCCACAGCCTGACCAAGACCTTATGACTCAGTTGAGAGCTACCCCTCTGCCATATAAAGTTCCTCATCATTTTCCGAAGTTTGAGAAAGAAGGTCGCATCTAGTTCCCATGGGATGGTCTGGAAGAAATAAAGTATCTTAGGGAGAATGTCCATTTTAAGAGCATTCATTCTCCCAAACCATGAGATAGGCAGGTTGTTCCAAGCTTTAAGTCTCGGCCCAGCGTATCCCGGAGAGTAAAATAATTCATATCATACATAGATTGGGGGTCTATTGCTATATGGATTCCATGGTATGTAATTGACTGAGTGCTCCATTTAGAGGAAAAAGCTGTCTGGAGTGATCCGACCTCAAAGAGCGGCAGCGAAACGTTGAGTATTTCTGATTTCTGTAAATTTACCTTAAAATTGCTTAATTTGCTAAAATGATCAAATTGTTTTAAGATGGAAGGGATACTTGTTCTGGGGGAGGCCAAGTAGTGGAAAAGTCGTCAGCAAATAATGACATTTTATGTTCCGATGGGCCAATCTACACTCCCTTAATCGAACGGTTTTACCTTATCACATTAGCCAGCGTCTCCATCACCATTATATAAAGGAAAGGGGACAACGGACACCTCTGCCTAGTCCTATCCTTATTTGTGAACGGGGCAGACAGTCTTCCATTGACCCCCACCCTTATTGTTGGGGCATGATAGAGGGCCATGATCCTTTCCACCAACCTCTGGCTAATGCCGACGGGTCTTAGAGGCACTTCTAAGAATCTCCAATGGACTCTGTCAAATGCCTTTTCGGCGTCCACTGATAACAAGCAAAGTGGTATTTTGCCCGCTCGTGCTCTATTAATTAGGGATAGGGTCTTGATGGTGTTGTCCTGTGCTTCCCTGCCTGGACAAAACCCACCTGCTCCTTGTGGATTAACACATGAATATATGGTTGGAGATGCAGTGCTATTATTTTGGAATATAACTTGAGGTCCACATTGATTAATGATATTGGCCTATAATTTGAACAAACTGAGGGGTCCTTACCCAGTTTTGGGATCACTGAAATATGTGCCTGTACTGCCTGTAGAGGGAAATTACAAGATTTTGAAATGGAATTGAAGGCCTTAATAAGGAGAGGGTTACAGTCTTTGCTGACACCAGTTTATTTTAAACAATAGTCCTTTACTCAATGTTTCAAATTCAACAACAATTTTACACATCAGATTAGAGCCTCATGTTTTCAAACACTTTCCTATCTACATCTCCTTGTAGAAGAGAGGTGGTAAGGGGTAAACACTAGTGTCAGATAAGAGCCTTGCACTCTAGGACACTTGAGAAGCCCCCTTCATTCACACACCAGTTAAGGTACCGTCACACTAAGCGACGCTCCAGCGATCCCACCAGCAACTTGACCTGGCAGGGATCGCTGGAGCATCGCTACACGGGTTGCTGGTGAGCTGTCACACAGGCAGATCTCACCAACAACCAGTGACCAGCCCGCAGCCAGCAGAGACGCGTGGAAGCGATGCTGCGCTTGGTAACTAGGTAAATATCGGGTAACCAACCCGATATTTACCTTGGTTACCAGCGCACACCGCTTAGCACTGGCTCCCTGCACTCCTAGCCAGAGTACACATCGGGTTAATTACTCGATGTGTAGTCTGGCTACGTGTGCATGGAGCAGGGAGCCGGCACTGACAGCGTGAGAGTGGCGGACTCTGGTAACGAAGGTAAATATCGGGTAACCAAGGAAAGGGCTTCTTGGTTACCCGATATTTACATTGGTTACCAGCGTCTGCAGAAGCCGGCTCCCTGCTCACTGCACATTCAGTTGTTGCTCTCTCGCTGTCACACACAGCGATGTGTGCTTCACAGCGGGAGAGCAACAACTAAAAAATGGTCCAGGTCATTCAGCAACAACCAGCGACCTCACAGCAGGGGCCAGGTTGTTGCTGGATGTCACACACAGCAATATCGCTAGCAAGTTGTGCCTCAGCAGCGATGTTGCTAGCGATGTTGCTTAGTGTGACGTGGCCTTTAGTGTTAATCCGTTACCTTGATGGTTAGGGGCCTGGCTACTAGAGTCCTGTAATCTGGACCCTTTTATCTGGGGCCACTTCATTTGGAGGCCGGTCTTCAGTCTCCACATTGTCTAGCATTCAGTGTCTCAGTCAGTACTCAAGGATCACGCTATCTCAACTTCTAGTCTTCTTCTTTTGTTTTCTGACACAAGTCACCCACTTTATGCGACCTTCACAACCTATATACAATTCATCTGTGTCTATTGCTCACTAGATGTTCACTAAAGGCCCCTTTACACATTGCAACATCGCTAGCGATATCGCTGTAACGTCACCGGTTTTGTGACGTAATAGCAACCTCCCCAGCGACATTGCAGTGTGTGACACGCATCAATGACCTGGCTCCCGCTGTGAGGTCGCTGATCGCTACAAGTCGTTCAGGACCATTCTTTGGTCCTTTGTTTCCCGCTGCGCAGCATGTATCGGTGTGTTTAACACCATTACAACGACATCGTTAGCAACCCAGCCCATAGGCGTGCTAGCGTTCCCTTTCCAGCGAGGTCGTTCTGCAGGTCCGTATCGCTGCTGCGTGGTTGGCCAGATCTTTCTGTTTAACAGCTCACCAGCGACTGTAAGAGAGTTTCCAGCGATCCCGGCCAGGTCGAGATCGCTGGTGGGATCGCTTGAAAGTCTTAGTGTGTAAAGGGGCCTTAAGTCACTAACAGGAAATGGTCAATTTTCCTTTCAACTAACCCACTGTTTCTCAACTCCAGGCCTCAAGACCCACCAACAGATCATGTTTTCAGGTTTTCCTCAGTCAGGTTTTCAGGATTTCCTTAATGTTGCACAGGTGATGGAATTATTCCCGGTCTAATATTGAGGAAAACCTGAAAACATGATCTGTTGGTGGGTCTCGAGGACTGGAGTTGAGAAACACTGAACTAACCCTTCCATTGTGGGCTAGTCCCAACATTTAACTGACTGCATCTGCTCACTGTCTGATGCTCAGCAGAACTCAACCCCCCAAAAAGGACAGTGCACAACATCATACATTACACAGGTACACATTACATATCATCACGTTATCATCACAGTGCACCTAAAAATATTTATAAAAGATGCAGGACACAATTCATGTTACACAACATAATACAATAATGTGATTGGTGTCTTCAAGGGAAGGAATACAACAGCAACTAGTCCACTTCTTTACAGACCCACAAAGGTTGCGGTACATATTGACATGGCATGCAGTGCGACTTTTGCATATGCAACCTTTGCTACCTTTAACCACTTAGTGACATATGATGTACTGGTACATTTTATGATGCCCACCTGACATTGATGCGGCTCGCAAGCCAAGCCCACATATATGCCGGCAGATGTTGTCTTTGATATTCAGCCACCATCTGCCCCTTACAGCCGGAGGTGGACCTGGGAGTTCTGCTTGTGGTTGATAACCTATTGAATGTTTCTGTCCATCTGTGAAACCAACATTTGTAGTACAATGGCAAGGGGCATGTTATTCAATGCGCCCATCTGCATACCTGTGATGTCACTGTAGGGTGCCGCTAGCTTACCACGACAACCAGGGGTTTGCTGAAGAATCCTCTGTCAGTCCTGACAATACTCCTATGAAATATATAGCGCAATCAAAAGGATGATTGCAGGCTCAAGTCCCGTATGGGGGCTATCAAATACAAAAAGAAATAATTTACAAGGTGGCCAAAAAATAACCTAAGGTGTTTGGAGCCGTGTGCAGACTGACCCAGTGGACAGAATTAGCTGAAAATTGGGTATGTATGCTATTCAAGGCATGGGGAAATGGAAGGCATCTTAACATTTTTTTATACCAAAACTCCCCGCCAGTTGAAAAAGTGGCACTGTACAGTGAGCGCGCCTTGCAACTCAGTCTGCAAGATGGCTGTCTGCCGGATTGGGCGCTGTTAGTGTGGTTGTTTTATGAGAATGCCAGTAATTCTACAGTTGCACTGAGGGCCTTTTATCGTTTGAAAGACCTTCACACACGTAGTGGTCCAATGGCTGTCAATTCGCTGAGACAGATGATGACATGTTTTGAGGCAACAGGGTTACTGAGTGTTCAGCCAGGGTGTGGGCGACGAACATTAAAAAGAGAGGTTATGGAGGACATTGCCACTGCCATCGTGGAACAGGGTACGAACAACCCTGCCGGGAACAGCAGTGCTCACAGAGTGTTTCCAGGCAATTGGGGCTCCCGTACAGCACAGTGTGGGAAGTTCTCCAAAAGGTCTTGCGGGCATACCCGTACAAAATTAGCCATCATCAACAACTTCTTCCTTGTGACAATGATACCTGCATGATATTTGCATTCATGTTTCTGGCGAGAGTGGGAGTGGATGCCAATTGGCCATGGAATGTTCTGTGGTGAGATGAAGCACATTTTTAACAGAATGGAACAGTCAACACACAAAACTGTTGCATATGGGCTACCAAAAATTTGCATGTGGTCAAGGGGGTTCCGCTGCATTCGCCAAAGGTAACTGGTGTAGCTTCACCTCAGCATTCATCCTCAGACTGTTGTTTTACGAAGAAATGAGGCCAATTGGGGTTGCTACCTGTTCCGTGACAGCAGCGAGATACCTGACAATACTAGAATCAGTGGTCATTCCGCAACTCCAACAGCGGCAGTGTCTTCAGAAGAGCACATTCATGCATGATGGAGCACCTCCTCACATCGCAAATCCTGTGAAGAACGTTATGCGTGCACATTTTCCCGATGACAGGATTTTGAGCTGCTCCCTCCCTAACGCATGACCACCATGTTCGCCCAATCTCAATCCTTGTGATTTCTGGTTGTGGGAACACTTGAAAGAGTGTGTTATCAAGGAAATGTTGAAACCCTGGCTGACCTCAAAGACTACATCATTTTGGAAGTGCAGAGAATTAGTGATGGGTGAATCCCCCAATGTTCGCACTCAGGAGCCTCGCCCGAACGTTTTGTAAAGATCGAGTTCGGGTTCCGAGATAATGCAAACTTGCGTCTAAACACCAAACTTGGACTTTACAGTTATGTAATGGGGAAGGGGGGGCCTGTAAAATAAAGAATATAGTTAATAATAAATATTGTCATTATACTTATTGCTCCCGCGACGCATCCTGCAGACTCTGTCTCCTGGCCGCTTCTGCTTCGGTGTCCGATCATTGCTGTGCCCCTGGGTTACAGGACCTGCCATGACATCATAGCCATTTGACCAGTCTGGTGTGAATGTTGTACAGACTTTGGGTTACAGACAGGTCACATGTCTATGACTTCATGGAAGGTCCTGTTTTTCACTAGGTATCAACACACACACACACACACACACACCATACTGATCACACACCATACTGATCACATGGCTATGACATCATGGAAGGTCCTGTAAGTCAGATGTAGCAGAGCTGAAGATGCTCGCCTGCCTTTGGACTACGTCGGAGGTTTTTTATTTGAGTAATAAAGATCGAGTCCTAAATGTCTTCTGTTTTATTTCTAATAAAATATTATTTCTCTGTGTTGTTGTTTTATTTTACTGTTAAAATAACAGACAATCACAGATTCTGTCACAGAGTGGGCGTCTGTGATTGGATGCTGGAGTAACCTGAAACCAGTCCATACATTCTAGCATCTAGAATGTATGGGCAGATTCCAGATTACTCCCACAGCCAATCAAAGACACCCATTCTGTGTGACAGCATCTGTGACTGGCTGTTGGGTCTCTCACACATATAGTAGTGTAAAAATATATAAATAATTTTAAAAAATGATATAGCGCTTGATTCTTAGCGCAGATAAAGTGGATGGCTATGGGCTGCAATCTCATCTGCCTAGCTTTACATTGGCTGGCAATCAAAATACAGGAAGCCCATTATTTTTTTTTAATTATTTAAAAAAATAAAAAAAATGTGTGAGCTACTGCCGTATTTTGATCGCCAGTCAGGTAAAGCCAGGCAGCTGGAAGCTGGGACTCTCAGCGTAGAAAGGCCCAAGCGTTCTGGGCCCCCCACACTAAAAACCACAGCCCGCAGTCGCCCCTGGAAATGGCACATTATTTCTTATTGCCATTTCTAGGCACTTTACCCGGCTCGTCCAGTGGCCCTGATGGCGGTGGCACACTGGGTAATAAAGGGGTTAATACCAGGTTTGTATTCTCTGCCGGTACTAAGCCCGAAATTCATGATGTCATGCCAAATTAGACATGGCCACCATGAATTTCTAGTAAACAGTAAAAAAAACACAACACAGAATTTATTTTTTTATTAGAAATAAAGCAAAAATACATTTAGAGACTGCATCTTTATTATAAAGAGAATCCTTAGTCCGACATAGTCCACAGGTAAAGAAATGTCAGCTCTGCTTCATTGCTCTGTATAGACAAGTAGCTCTACAGAGAGAGCAGCAGAGAGAGCCATGTCAGCTCTGGTTCAACACTCTGTAAACACAAGCGTCTCTACAGAGAGAGAAGCAGGGAGAGCCATGTCAGCTCTGCTTCATCACTCTGAAAAGACAAGCATCTCTACAGAGAAAGAAGCAGGGAGAGCCATATCAGCTCTGCTTCATCGCTCTGTACAGACATATACAGAGCAAGAAGCAGGGAGAGCCATGTCAGCTCTGCTTCATCGTTCTGTACAGAGAAGCAGGCTGACACTGAGGGTATGATTCTACTTGCGTATGACTCGTGCAGTCTTGCATTGCATCACCCCACATGGACTGACACTCTTTGGACAGGGGCAGCTCAGCTACATGTAAATAAATGCAGCCAACCCGCTCCTGTCAGGAGAGTATGCTACGTGCCGGGTGATGCGATCTAACACTCGCACAGTAACAGTCAAAGTTCACCCTAGTTCATGAGCCATGGACTCGGGTGGACCCTGATATCACCGTGAACACGGCTGAAAACAGCCAAATATTGCTGAGTGACAAGCAGTGCAGTCAATACTCCCGGAAGTTAATGTGCCTCCCCTTGGAAGCAGCCGAGCTGCTCGGATTCGGGTTCACTATGGCTCGAGGGTCTCCGGACCAGGGGGTCGTGCGGCCACTCAAATAAAAGGGGGTATTTTCAGGGGGATATTTCGTGACACCACCCGTGGTGTACGGTAATTTGGGGAGTTCCGCCACTGCCGTTGGGAGTACCCGGCGTGATGAAGTAGGGCAGCAAGGTGTTGTAACCCTCCACGGGTAGGGGGGTGCCCCGGGACTCAGTGAGAGGTGCCGTGGGGTGCAGGGGTCACTCTCATACTCAGTCAGTTCATAAGCAGACACTGACAACCGGGTAAACTAAGACTCTGTGTACCGCTGCCGCTGACGGGAGCTCGTCCAAGTCCCGTCCCCAATGGTGCTGCCTGGTGATCCGTGACCTGCCTCCTGGCACTTAGTTTGACTTCAACTTGATAGCCCGGTAGCGTGGAACTAGCCGGGCCCTGCTCCCTACTATGACTAAGTATGGGAGCTTGCTCTCAGGGCTCACGCTTGGGATTTTATGGACCATTTTGGATTTAGAAAGTCCTATCCCCCTTGTTGCGCTAGTGCCCCAATTCTGGAGCAGGTGGGAACAGATCATAAAGGCTCCGTTCTCCTCAAGTGAATTGTCAGGTTGCCTGAAGCTACTCCCCGACCTAAGGTCCGTGTGCCCTGTCGTGCCTTCGGTACCGTCCGGTGATAGTGCTAGGCTGCCGGCTGTCCTTGACATTTACAGGCCCCTTGCCACAATCCCCTGTGACCGGGGGTCCGACTCCTCTAGGTCCAGACCACCATCTGCAACCTAGACACTTCCTTCAGGAGTCACCACTCCTGACCTCATCTGAGCTCCTCACAGCTCAAGGGCTTCTCACTCACTCCCTACACTCACTGACTACACTCCTCCCCTCCCCTCCCTGAACCCCCAGGTGGGCGACTCTGTTCCACTCAAGCCGTCCACTGGTGTGCCTCGTGGGTGTGGTGCAGGGTGTATCTAGGATTTGATTTGCTGTTGGAGGCAACACCATCAGATAGGGACCCAGAACCAAGAGGGAGGCGGAATACTGCACGGAAGGGCAGCTTGTGCAGTACCCTGTGACGACCTGATAGTCCAGGAAGGTCACATTAACAGGAACGTCGATGACATCATAGCCATATGACCAGTCTGTAAGCCAATGTCTGGACAACATTCACACTAGACTGGTCACATGGCTATGACATCATGGAAGGTCCTTTAGTCAGTGGTGGTTACCCAGGTGCACAGCAATGATCGGACGCATAAGCAGAAGCGAAGCGAACAGGAGATAGTCTGCAGGACACATCGCGAGACCTGTAAGTATAATCATAATGTTTGTTAACAATATGCTTTATTTTTTACAGCCCATGGACCCGAACTGTAACACGAGTTTCCCAGGAAACCTGGTGTTCGGGTTTGTGCGCACGAATACTGTGTTCGGTACAAACCCCAAACTTTACAGTTTGGGTTTGCCCATCACTACACAGCATCCCACCAGACATGTTACACGCAAGCGTCGAGGATGTTCTGCATAGATTGAACTTGATCACCATGCATGATGGCGGCAATATTGAACAGTTAAGCTAGTCTGTAGAACAATTATGACACCTCCAATTATCGCGACATGGGTCAGTCTGCACATGGCTCCAAACACCTTTGGTTATTTTATGGCCACCTTGAATATATACAGTATAGACCAAATGTTTGGACACACCTTCTCATTCAAAGAGTTTTCTTTATTTTCATGACTCTGAAAATTGTAGATTCACATTGAAGGCATCAAAACTATGAATTAACACATGTGGAAAGAAATACTTAACCAAAAAATGTGAAACAACTGAAAATATGTCT